>NW_026867726.1:1298313-1378717 GCF_020745735.1 Hemiscyllium ocellatum | reverse complement strand
CCTCTGCCTCAATGCTGTTGCTGAATTAAACACCGTCTAGCCCTTTGTTGACTTCAGAATTTTATGGCTCCCGTTGTATTCTGACATCTCTACCAGTGACAAATATTTTGACTACAAACTTGTTACCATCACTATACAGGTACTTCACAACAGGTGCTCTGTATGAGATTCATAATGTCACTGCACGTGTAATTCAGAGGCAAAGGTGATGACTCTAAAGGCATTGTTTGAAATCCTATCACAGCCGATGACTGAACTTAAAGTCGAATGACAAAAATTGAAATAAAATTTCACTGATGGAAAAAACAAACAATCAGGATTTCTTTTAATATTTCACTAATAGCCATTGGTAAAGAAACTTAACATTATTACCCGGTCTGGACTAAGGGCGACTTCAGTTCCACAATAAAATAGTTGGCTCCATGATATCTCGACAAATGGCCTCACAGTCAAGGGTAATTAGGATGGACAACACATGCTGCCCTTGCCAGTGATGCTGACATACCATGAAACAACAACATTAAAGGTGAAATAAACGAAGGAACTGTGGATAATGGAGATCTGAAATAAAATTCTCCAGCGTCCAGAGAGAGAGAGAGAGAGAGAAAGGAAAAGAAAACAAAAGGATTGCTGATGATGGACTGGAAGGAAAATGGAATGACAAGTTATTCTAACATTCCTGACTTTCCCATATTCCCGAATATCACGTCCATTTAGGTATGTCCCTGAATAAACTGAGTTATGTTCCCTCTGTCTCTCTTCTCTGAGTGTGATGATCTATTCCATTGGCAATACTGGTGCTGCCCTTACAGTTGCTGAGATACAGAAAACGGTAATGTTACAGAGTCAACTGCTTCTTTGGAGAGAGGAACTGTTACTTTGGGACTTTACAGAGATGCAACGGCTTTCTCAGCCCGGAAGAAAAACTAAGGAGAGGAGGGCATTTTCAACCCTGAATGGGTGCACCATGTGCGTCGGGCATTGACTTGCTGCTGTCATTAGAAAGTCAGTGGAGTTTCTGTGGATGGTGTTCTCAGGTTTGTTTTGCCATCTGCTGAGTTCATTCAGGGAGACCCGAGGGTCTGGTGATCACACTCTCGACACTGCATTTACAGCGTGTCTGGGTCCATGGTAAACAAATGGAGCAAAGACTACACAGAAGGGAAACTCTGGAAACAAGGAGGAGCAAAGCACCACACTTTCCTTCCTGGAATTTCCAGGAACATTTGTCTAAGCTCAAAGTTTATGAGAAGATTTGCAGCTCGAGTTCTCGTTGTTGTGGTTCTGTTCGCCGAGCTGGGAATTTGTGTTGCAGATGTGTTTGGCTTGTCCTGTAATAGTAGTGTTGTCCCAGAACGAAGGGCCCGATACCCAGCATTAGCAAAACCAATATAGTGTACAAAATCCAACGCAAGGACTGTAGAAAACACTACATAGGACAAACAGGAAGATAGCTAACGATCCGCATCCATGAACACCAACTAGCCACGAAAAGACATGACCAGCTATCCTGAGTAGCCACACACACAGATGACAAGCAATATGAATTCGACTGGGACAACACTACTATTATAGGACAAGCCAAACAGAGAACAGCCAGGGAATTCATAGAGGCATGGCACTCATCCACATATTCAATCAATAAGCACATCGATCTGGACCCAATATACCGGCCACTGCAACGGACAGCTGGAACTGACAACCGGAAGCGGCAAGACAAACCACTCTAAATGTCGGAGGAAAGATCACAGAAGCGCTTCACAGGAGGCTCCCAAGCACTGAGGATGTCACCTAGAAAGGGGACGAACTGTCTGCAACACAAATTCCCATCTTGGCGAACAGAACCACAACATTTGTCTAAGCTGGACCCATTCAGGGGTAAAGTGTGAAACCAGTTTGTTTCAAAAATATAACCTGTAGCCTCACACCAGGGATAGGACTGTGCTGACTATCACCATGAATTTAACTGTTTTACTTCTGGAACTTTCCAGGCAGGAGTGGGTAATGTATCCACCATCTCTGAAGTGTAGTCCTCCGATGTATCATGAGCTGACAGAAGCCACTTGCCTGCTGAGAGGAATGCATTGGTTCCACCTCCACAGGAGAAGGTACAGAAACCAGCTTCCAGATATACTAGAGAGAAGGGAGACTGGTGAAAATGAGGAAATGCAGGGAATTAGAATTAATGCAGGTTATCCTTTTGGAAATCTAATTGAACTGAAGTTTCATAAGTTGGTGCATCTGATGAGTTACATCCCAGAGTATTGAGGAGATGAAAACAGAACTAGTGAAAAAAATATTGATTATTCTTCAAAGCTGGTTAGATTCTGGAAAGGATCCTGCAGACTGGAAAGCAGCTATTGTAAAGGTAAATATTTAAAACAGGACGGAGAGGGAAAATATAAAACTAAATAGCTTGATGCTAGCTATGAGAACAAAACAATCATTGGGACCTTTTATAAGGAACGTGACA
This sequence comes from Hemiscyllium ocellatum, assembly GCF_020745735.1. NCBI lineage: Eukaryota > Metazoa > Chordata > Chondrichthyes > Orectolobiformes > Hemiscylliidae > Hemiscyllium > Hemiscyllium ocellatum. Next base: position 1,376,244 of record NW_026867726.1, on the reverse strand, counting down.
ACTAGACACTTGGAAAATAATGATATGATTTGGTAGAATTGGCATAGATTCAGGAAAGGGAAATGATCGTTGATAAACATTTTTGTGGAGATTGTGCATTGTGCCATCGACAATTAAGAACCAATGGGAATGGATTATTTGAGTATTTAGAAGACGCTTGACCTGATTGAATATGGGTGAGTGGGGAATGTGAGAATCCATGGGTATAGGGTGAAATATATACAACATGGATTAAAAATTGGTAATTGAGATACGAGAGAATACTGTTTTTTTTCTCTGGACTGAAGGTTTGATGGATGGCAGCAGGATCAGTGTTTGGGCAATATCTGTTCACAAGGTATAAAAATAATTCAGACGTGAACAACAAATATCATCATGTACATTTATATTTATTAAATGGTGAGAGATTGGGAAGTGATATTGTTGAAAAGGACCTGGATGTCCTTGGTCATAATTCGCAAACAGAATTCTGATGGGGCAGGAAGTAAGTGATATGTGGCTCTTCATGCAAAATGATTGAAGCACCAGAGTTAGAGCATCTTTCCCATTGGTCGTGTTTTGTTGAAAGAGTATTTGTTTGGTCTGCGTTATAGATAATGATCTCTTTGTCAACGAGACAGCGCAAAGGAGTTTTACCTGACTAAACCCTGGCATGATGGTACCCCGCGAAGCGAGTGCAGTGACTATGTGTTTAATGTGTAGTGCTCTGAGAAAATAAGAAGCTGAAACTTGATGATTATGGACGGACATTCGTTATGTCCCAAACAGCTGAATAGTGTGAAAATTCCATAGTTTTCAGTGGATGATTGATTCCCGATAGTTTGCATGTATCTGCAGAGCCCCATGTCGATTGACAGAGCTCTGAATGAACTCGGGACACTTGAATGCACAGTTAGTGTTTGACACTGCATTGAATATCACTTTGTGCATAATCCTGTCAGCAGCTACGATAACTTCATTTTAAAAGAGTTAGTCATTCCCCCACCAGCTTCTGACCTCCATGGAGACCATGGGTCTGCCTTCTTGGAGAATGAAAAAAATTATTAGGAAAATACTTTAAAAAGATTGGCTTCATTTCGAATGCCAGAAAACCATGTTGAAGTAATACTAATGTACTATGAGTAATTAAGTCATGTGGATCAATTTGGAGCAGTCTATCTGTGCAACCCCTGCTCCATTTGTTTGCAACATTAAAACATCTCTGACCCATTCCTGTTCCTGTGTTATTGGCTTGAGAAGCTGAATGACCTCTTCCTGTTCCTTTTTAATTACTCCAGGAGTGAAATGGTCTCTTTCTGATCCTATGTAAGTGGGTGTGGGTGTGAGCAGATTCCTTCTCTTCCTGCGTTATAGGCAGAAGGAACTGAATGGGCTATCTCTCTTTTTGCCCAGTAGTTTTGATGGGCAGAATGGCTTCTCCATATTCTTGTGAAACCAGATTGAAGTGCTGAATGTACTCCTCGTTTTACTGTGGAAACGTACAGTGCTGTAACATGAATATTACCCAGACTTTAACAGCGCAATCTTGAATGTTGTCCATGTCTAGTTGCACATGGACACAGGCTGCTTCAAGAGCTGAAGGACAACTTGTTCTAAACAGTATATAAACTTCAGTGAATATCCCCACTTTTGCTAAGCTTTGACTCAATGGCTGAAAGGCCTCCTTCCAAACTGCAGGAGTCCCCACTGACAAACAGAAGATGCCTGGGCTGAGGGAGCTACCTTGAGAATCTCTTGCACAGATGCCCCATGGCCGAGATAATTGATGCCCACCAATTGTAACCATCTTCCCTTGTGCCGTGAATGACTCCAAACAGTGGAGAGGTCACAATCGATTCTCATTAAGTGTGATTTTCCTCAGGCTCGTTGATCTCATCCTCAGTCAAATACTGCCTTGAGTTCAGGGCCAGTCTCTCTTACCTGAGCTCCTGTATTCCCTCTTTTGCTCATATCAATAGGTCATGATGTAGAAGCAGATAATGTTTTCTTCAAACAGAGAGTAGTGAATGTCAGGAATTCTCTTACACAGAGTTAGGGGAGCTAGATCACTGAAAAGGACCAGTGGTGTTCTGCAGGGAGCGGCTCTGGGACACCTACTCTTTATTATTTCTATAAATGAGTTGGATGGGAGTGTGGAATAGTGGGTTATCAAGTTTGCCAATGACATAAAGGTTGTTGGAGTGGTACAGAATGTGGAGGTCTTTTGTTGGTTGCAATGGGACATTGACAGGATGCAGAACTGGGCTGAGAAGTGGCAGATGGATTTCAAACTGTAAAAGTGTGAAGTGAATCCCATTGCAAGCTCGAATATGAATGCAGAATACATGGTTAAAGATAGGATTCTTGGCAGTGTGGGGGAACAGAGCGACCTTGAGGTCCGTGTCCACTGTTCCCTCAAATTTGCTCCCCAAGTTGATGGTTTGGTTAAAAGGCATATGGTTTGTTGGCTTTCATTAGCGGGGGATTGCGTTTAAGAGCCGTGAGGTTATGCTGAATCTCTATAGAGCCCTGGATAGACCACACTTGGAATATTGTGTTCAGTTATGGTCACCCCATTATAGGAAGGATGTGGAAGCTTTAGACCGGAAATTTACCAAGATGCTGCTTGGACTGGAGGGCAAGTTTTATGAAGAAAGCTTGAGGGAGCAAGGGATTTTCTCATTGGAGGAAAGAAAGATGACAGGTGACTTGATAGAGGTGTGCAAGATGATGAGAGGCATAGACAGAATGAATAGCTAGCGACTGTTTCCTAGGGCAGAAATATCTATCACAGGGGGTCACAATTTTAAGGTAATTGGAGGAAGATTTAGGGGAGATATCAGAGGTAGGTTCTTTAGACAGAGAGGGGTGGGTGTGTGAAATGCACTGCCAGCAGTGGAAGTAGAGTCAAATACGTGAGGGAAACTTAAGAGAATCTTGGATAGGCATATGGAAGGACGTGAACGGAAGCATGTTGGATAGTCTGATCATAGAGTAGGATAAACGGGTGGTACAACATCGAGGGCCGAATGTCCTGTACTGTGCTCTACTGTTCTTTGTTCTGTGTTCTATGGAAATGCTCATAGAGGCTGGAGACGGATTTTGATTTGTCAGAGAGGTGAGGGCTATGAAGCCATGATCTTAGTGAAAGGCAAGACAGGCTTGGGAGGTGAACGACCTCCCTTTGTTTCTGATATTCTCACATTCTGTTATTGGAAAATTTGATTAGATTAGAATAGATTAGATTAGATTAGATTAGATTAGATTAGATTTGATTAGATCAGATTACTTACAGGAAAGTACCTCGAAGGTCTGTTATGGAATGTTGCAGTCAAGGAGCCCAGAGGACTTTGTGAGCCATCTCTGGGTGAGGTATGGGGGTGTATTCACAGTGAATCTGGGTCTACCAACAAATGAAGCACAAATTGCAGAGAGGGGAAGCTCTGTAAAGAGAAATGACGGACCGCTTTCATACCAGCCTGGGTTTTCCAATTACATTTTCCAAATCACCCAAACTGAGTATGACAGTCAAGAGGGAGTGAAAGTTCTCCTCTGTTTCTGTGCACCAGGTGATAGCAGTAAGTTGCCTCCACCTGCTCATATCCAGCAGTTTGAAGTTCTGAATGGAACACAGAAACACGGGACTAACGATTAGGAGTGGGTCCTGAGATCCTTTGAGCCTTCTCCACCAGGCAATAAGATTGTGGCTGTTCAGGTTTGGTTTCAGCCCCACTATCTTGTCTGTATCCCATTATCCATGACGCAGTCTCTGTGAAATCTTTAACTAATTCAGCAGCAAATACTTGCAATCAGAGAGGCATCACAAACATCTGAGGAAGAGAATTCCCATTTAAAAGCCCTTTCAGCAGTTTTCCTCATCCCTGTGATAGAATAGAAGAGCCATACAGCATGGAAACACATCCTTTTGTCCAAATTCTCCATAACGATCAGGCATCCTAACCTGACCTAGTCCCAACGCCAGCATTTGGCCCATATCCCTCTGAACCATTCCTATTTAGGTCTCTATCCAGATATATTTTAAACATGTAATTGTACCCGCTTTCACCACTTCCTCTGACAACACTTTCCGTGCACGCACCAATCTCTGCATGTAAACGTTTCCCCTCAGGTCCCATCTAAATCTTTCCCCTGTCACCTTCAAACTATGCCGTCTAGTTCTGGAAATCCGTACACTGGGAAAAAAGATGTTGGCCACTGAGACTATAAATGGCCCTCAGGATTTTATAAACCTCTGTCATGTCACTATTCAGCCTCCAACAGTCCAGGGGGAAAAGCCTCAACTTATTCATCCTCTCCTGCAATTCAATTCCTCAGGTTCCAGAAAATCCTTGTAAATCTTTTCTGCACCCTCTCAAGCTTAGCAACATCCATCCTTTAGCAGTGCCAACTTAAATGTACGTAGTATTCTTAAAGTGGCCTCACCAACGTCCTGTAGAAGTGTAATATACTACCCCATCTCCTATACTCAATGTTCTGACTGAACATTCATACTCTGTCTACCTGCTGCTGCACTTTCAAGTAACTATGAACCTGCATCCGTAGGTCTCCTTGTTCAGCAACATTTCCCAGGACACTACCCTGCTTTAACTTACCAAAATGCAAAACCTCACAAATGTCTGTATTAAATTCTATCTAACAGTCCTTGGCCCTTTGTTTGTCAAGGGTGCCGTTGTACTCTGAAATAATCATCACTGTCCACTGCCCCACTTTTATTTTTGATGTTGCCTGTAAACCTACGAACCATGCCTCCGATAATCACATAAAAGTCGTTTATATACATGGTGAAAAGCACTGAGCTCAGCACTGATTCTTTCAGCACACCCCAGCCCAAAGGCCTACAGTCTAGAAAACAACCCATTACCTTCAATCCAATTTTGTATCCATTTGGTTAGCCTTTCCTGAATTCCATATGACCTAACCTTAGTATTCTGTCTACGATGAGGAACCTTATTAAATGCCTTGCTGAAGTCTGTGTGAACAATGTATACCACAGTGCCTTCTTTATCACCTTTTAAAAATATCAATCACATTAATGAGACATGATTTCCATCGTACAAAGCCATGTTGACTATTCCTAATATGTCCTCGTCTTTCTAAATGCGTGTAAATCCTATCCCTCAGAATCCCCTCTAACAATCTCCTCTACACTGACATTCGGCTGACTGAGTCAATAATTTCCTGTATTTTTGGATCACTGTTCCCTTTTCTAGTCCCACTCATCCACTAGCCAAAAAAAAAGTAATTATAACTAGATTAGTGATATGGCCAATAATATAGTCCTCAGAGTGTGTCAGGGTCAGTGTTAGGAACAAGTTAGACAGATTTCTTTAATCTGTTAGAACAACATGTATATGACCAAAGCAAAGTTGCTCAAACTATAATGGAATGAAGAATGGCGAGTGGATATTGCAAATATGTACATTGATATTTCCCTTTGAAAAATACTGCGGAACACACACACACACACACACACGCGTCTGTTTGATATCAAACTGAAAAGGAAAATCTCTGTAAAGTTATCTTGAAAGAACTTTGTCCAAGTATTATTCGAACTCATGACCAAAGGAAGAATGAGAGTTTGATCCAAATGCTATTCTACTTATAGAGTCATCAAATCCTACAGCATGGAGAGAGGCCCTTTGGCCCAAACTGGTCCATGCTGACACAAATATCCATCCACATTAACCTCTTTTCCCAGCACGTGTCACTTCTCGTCCTTTCCTGTCCATGTACTTGCCCAAAAGCCGTTTAAATATCGTTAATATAAATGCTTCAACCATTTCCGCTGACAGCTCATTGCCGTTGTGTACCATTCTCTGTGTAAAACCGTTTCCATTAGTTTCCCTTTTATTCTTTCCCAACTCACCTTAAATTGATGCTCTCTAGTCCTCAATTCCCCAACTCTGGGAAAAAGAGGCTCAGTCCATTCACCCTATCTATGCCTCTCATAATCTTGTACACTTCTATAAGATCCCCCTCAGTATCCTACACTCTAAAGAAAAAAAGTTCTCGCTTGTCCAACCTCTTCCTATAATTCATACTATTGAGTCCTGGCAACATCTTTGTAAATTCTGTCTGCACACATTTCAATTTAAAAACATCCTTCTGATCGCAACGTGATCAAAACTGAACACAACACTACAAGTCCGACATCCTGTATAACTGTAACATAACTTACCAACTTCTCCCCTCCATGTCCTGACCGTTGACTGCCAGTGAGCCAAAAGCCTTCTTCACTGCCCATGTCTACCTGTGACTCCACTTTCAGAGAACGTTGGACCTGAACTTCATGGTCCCTCTGCTCAACGACACTGCTTAAGGCCTTACCATTCACCGTGAAACTCCTACATTGATCTAAGTTTGCGAAAAATATTCCTCAGCCCACTTCTCCAGTTGATCAAGATCCTGCTGCAATTTCTGATAACCTTACTCACTATCCACGATACCGCCTATTTTAGTGTCATCTTCAAATTTACTAATCATGCCTTGTACACTCTGAAGAATATCATTGAAATAGATAATAAACAACAATGGGCTCAGTACTGACCCCTGAGGCATTTCATGTGTCACGGGCCTCCAGTCCGAAAGCATCCTTCCACTATAACCCTCTGTTTACTACCATCAAGCCAATTGTGTATCCAATTTGTCAGCTCGCACTAGATTCCATGTGATTCTAACCTTCCAGACCACCTATCAAGAGTAATCTTGTCAAAGGCCTTACTGAAAACCATACAGACTATGTCTACTGCGCTGCCCTCATCAACATTCCTGGTCACTTCATCAAAGAACTCAAGCAAATTTGTGAGGCATGATCTCCCACTCACAAAGTCATGCAATCGTTCCAGTCTAAAAACAACTATTAATAATTATTATTAAACTAAATAACAACAAACAATAATAAATAATATTAAGATGACATTTTCAGTGGACAATAGATTATCCATGGTTTGTGTCATTGGAACGTGCATCATTGGTGAAGGGCAGAATGGATTTTATACCTGTGTCATTGAACTGCGTTGAAAAAAGCAAGGGTGGCACGGTGGCTCAGTGGTTAGCACTGCTGCCTCATAGTGCCACGGATCCGGGTTTGATTTCAGCCTTGGGTGACTCTCTTGTGGAGTTTGCACATTCTCCCGTGTTTGTGTGGGTTTCCTCTAGGAGCTTCATTTTTCTTACACAATCCAAAGATGTACAGGTCAGGTGAATTGGCCCACAGCCTTATGTGCATTAGTCAGGGGTAAATATAGATTAGGGGCATCGGACTGGGTGGGTTGCTATTCAGAGGGTCGGTGTGGCCTTGTTGGGCCAAATGGCCTGTTTCCATACTGTAGGAAATTGAAAAAAAACTATTTCTAATCAAACCCTGTATTTCCAAACGTGTGCATATCTTATCCCTCAGAATCTTCTTAAGTAACCTACCTACAACAGATGTTAGGCTTCCCAGTCTATAGTTCCCAGAGTTTTCTTTGCTTCTCTTTTTGAATCATGGCACAACATTTGCTGCACTTCAATATTCTGTAACCTAACCTGCGGCTAACGATGATGCAAAAATATCACCCAGGTCCCCGTAGTTTCTTCTGTAGCCTCTTGCAGTATTCTTGGATGCATCTGTTTAGGTCCAGGAGATTTATCCAACTTCATACATTCTAATGCATCCAACACATACCTGTGATATTGACTAACCCCAATATATCACCACGACCTTTGTTAACATCCAAAGTCTTTTTGTATTTCTCCACGGTAAAGACAGAGGAGAAATATTCATTAAGAATCTCACACAACTCCTATCGTTCCAGACATGCATGTCCACTTTCGACCTTGAGGGGTCATATTCTCATGTAGTTATTCTTTTTACTTCAATATACTTAAAGAACCTCTTTGGGTTCACCCTAATCTTCTCAGACAAGGCTATGGTGTGCGCCCTTTTCGCCCTTCTGATTTCCTTCTTCGGTAAACTCCTGTATTCCCTGTACACCGCCAGGGATTCCCTTGAACCCAGCTGCATGGACCTCAGCCACACCTCCTTTTTGCCTGTCAAAGCCTCGATATCTCCAGACATCCAGGGTTCCCTCTTCCTGCCAAACTTGCATTTTACGCTCACACGAATATATGTAGACCTTGAACTTCAGCCATTTCACTTTTAAAGTCCTCCCACTAGCCGGAGGTCCCTTCGCCTGAAAACAAACTCCTCCAACCAACCCCTACTAGCTCTTATCTAATTCCATCAAAATTCGCCTTGCCCCAATGTAGAACTTGAACATGCGGGCCAGTTTTGTCCTTCTCCATAAGTATTTTAAAACAAATAGAACTATGGTCACTGGTCCCAGCGTGCTCCACCATTGTCACCTCAGTCACTTGTTCTGCCCTATTTCTTAGAGTAAGTCAAGTTTTACCCCTTCTCGAATTGCACCCTCTACATACTGCTTGAGGAAACGTTTCTGAACACCCTTAATATATACACCCCATCTCAGTCCTTAAATCTATGTAATTCTCAGTCAATGTTAGGAAAATTAAAATCTAGGAAAATTAATGGCAATCCTACATATTTTAATTATTCTAATTTCCATTTGCTATTAGGGGGCCTATAGTACAGCCCAAATAATATCACAATCACTTTTTATTTCTTAGCTTCCCCCACAAATCCTCACTAGATGATCCATCAGCTATTTTATCTCTGATTACTGCTGTGGTACTCGCCTTAATCAAAATGAAACCCCCACACCACCTTCCACCATCCTGTCTCACATAAAACACCTGTACCTTGGTACATTAAGCTGCCAGTCCTGTCCCTCCCTTAGCCATGTTTCTGTAATGGCTATAATATCCCAGTTCCACGCACCTATCCATGCACTGAGTTCATCGGCCTTACCTGTCAGCCATTTTACATTGAAACAGATGCAATTTAATTCGACAGGCATTCCTTGCTCCCTGTCGTGTTCCTGCCTAACCCATCTCTGCACTTTACTGCTTGTGATTACGGTATCTCCTACCAGCTTCGCACATGCAACCCTGCTGTTGAGAATCCCACACCGTCCCCCATGCCAGCCAATCTAGTTGAAACACTCCGTTGTAGCACTAGCAAACCTGCCTGCCAGGATATTAGTCCCCTTCCAATTCAGGTACAACCCGTCCTTCCTGAACAGGTCACCTCTGCCCCACAAAAGATCCGAGTGATCTAAAACTCTGAATCCCTATCTCCTGTACCAATTATTTAGCCATGCATTCATCTGCCATGTCCGCCTGTTCTTACCCTCACTAGCACGGAATACTGGAAGTAAACCGGATATTACCACTGTCATGGTCCTGTCTTTTACGCTTTTTCCCAGCTCTCTATAATCACTCTGCATGACCTCATCACTACTTCTGGCTGTGTCATTTGTACCAATATGCATAATGACTTCTGGTTGCTCCCCCACCTCGGTGAGAACATTCTGCAGCCATTCTGAGACATCCTGGACCCTGGCACGTAGGAGGCCATCCATCATCTTGGATTCCCATTTGCAACCATAGAATCTCTTGTCTGATCCCCTCACATATCGAGTCTGAATAATAACTTCTGAAGTTATTCGTCTTGCATAACCTTCTTACAATGGAATTTCTTTCTGAAACAGTTGGATTTGGCTGAATTGCTTTGCTTCAGGCAGTGGGGAGATTCCAATGAATCATCATCAGGAATCCTCCATGAGTGCAAAACACAATTCGGCTTTTTTCACTCCCACACATTGCTGTGTTGAGCGGCAGGGAAACAGAAAGGGAGCAATAGGCTGTTCCTTCACAGATAGGCTACATTTTTCTATCTGTAAGTTAAATCAGTAACGTTATCAGGCCCCAAACGGCACCATGTGAGCTCTTCTTGAATATTGTCCGAACTATATGACTCCATCACATTCTCGACTCCAGGCCAGTGCATTATTGCTGTTGTCATACACCGAATCAATTCATTAACAATAAATGGCCCTACTTGTTTTGAAGATGTATTAATATGCGCCTGCATAATGTAAACATAAGCGTTTGATGACTTCACAATATCTCTGTTGAGATGAATATGTTTTATTCTTAAACAAATGCAGAAATTTCTGGAAAAGCTCTGCCTGTCTGGCATCAGATATGAAGAGAAATCAGAGTTCAATTTTTTGGTCCAATGACTTTTCCTTTGAAACTGACTTAGTCTTAAAACATTTCCCCAATTTTATTCTCCCACAAAAGAAGAAATATCCATCCGGTATTCACCAACTACACTCTTCTCAAGATGTTATACTGTCAATAAAACATCTCTCATTCTCAGGTCGAACTGTTCCTTCTTCGTAACGTAATGCCTTCATCCCAAGAATGGGTAAAGAGAAAAATCTTTGAAACGTTTCGAAAGCAATTTTGTTTTTATCAGTTAAGACAATTATAACTACACATAGTGGGCTGAAGGGCCTGTTCTGTGCTGTACTGTTCTATGTTCTATGTTCTATAATACATCAGATGTGATCTCAGCAATGCCCTGTACTGATGCAAAAAACATCGCTAAGATCAACCACAACACCCCTTGCAGGAAACAGAATAATTCCATTTACCTTCCAAATCACCAGCTGCATATTCAGAGTAAGTTGACATGATTCATGTACTAAGACACACGGATCCCTCTATACCACTGAGTTCTGCATTCTCCTTGCATTTAAATAATTTTCTGCTGTTTTGTCTCTTCCCCAAAACAGAAAATTCCCATCACATATATGTTGTACTTTTTTTTCTGCTGAGGGTTTGCTCAAAACTGTCCTCTGTCTGTATACCATTGCTTGATTCTCTGCCCCTCCCCCTGTCTGTATACCATTGCAGATGCTCTGCCCTTCCCCTGTCTGTATCCCATTGCAGATCATCCGCCCTCCCCCGTCTCTTTCCCATTGCAGACACTCTTCCCTCCCCTGTTTGTATCCCATTGCAGATGTTCTGCACTTCCCCATTCTGTGTCCCATTGCAGACGCTTTGCCCTCACCTGTCTCTATCCCATTGCAGATGCTCTGCCCTCCCCCTGTCTGTATCCCATTGCAGACGCTCTGCACTCCCCTATCTGTATCCCATTGCAGACCCTTTCCCCTACCCCTGTCTGTAACCCATTGCAGGTGCTCTGCCCTCCCCCGTCTGTATTCCACTGTAGACGCGCTGCACTCCCCCTGTCTGTGTCCCATTGCAGACGGTCTGCCCTTCCCCTGTTAGTGTCCCATTGCATACGCTCTGTCCTGTCTGTATCATATTGTAGACGGTCTGCCTGTCTATATTCCACTGCAGACGCTATGCCTTCATCCGTCTGTATCCCATTGGAGACTCGCAGCTCTCCCCTGTCTGTATCCTATTGCAGATGCTCTTCCCTCCCCCTGTCTGTATCCCATTGCAGATGCTCTGCGCCCCCCGTCTGTATCCCATTGCAGATGCTCTGCCCTCCCCCCCATCTGTGTCCCATTGCAGACGCTCTTCCCTCCCCTTGTCTGTATTTCATTGGAGACGCTCTGTCTCCATTTGACATCTTATTGATTGACTATCCTGATGTATGAGCAAACAGAGCTCCATTCCCTTCATCCAATTCATTGGTGAGGATTGTAATTTGTTGATGACCTCACACTGATCCCTGAAGAATTCCACTCGTTACAGCTTTCCAAACACAAAATGAGTAATGATCTCTTCTCTATGTTTCCTGATGCTGCCCAAGGCGCCCCTGCTCCTGCGTAACAGCCTTGGATGTTTATATGGCGTCTTCCTGTGCTGTGTAATTTACTGAAATGATTTGAATGCTTCAATCTATTTCTGTCTAATCCCATGGGGGTGCATTATGGCCTGCCCCTGCTGTATTATCACGATGCTGACTGGCTGAATGGGATCTTTATCTCCCTCTGTAGCAGCCTCGGGGGTGAATTGACAGAACAACGGGGGTGGTAGGAGCAACAGTTGGCCATTCTTCCCCTCCAACTTGCTGCTCAGTTTAAAAACATCATGGCTGGTCTGAGTTTAGCTGAATACCCCTTTCCTGTCTGTTCCCAATAAACATTGACTCCCCTATCCATCAACAGTCAGTCAAGGTCATCCTCGAATATCCTCAATAACCCAGACGTCACTGTTCTCGGGGGATGAGAACGCCACAGATCGCATAATCCAACGGAGAAAGGAGCAATGTTATCTCAAATAGAAATGAGAGACCCCTTTTATATTAAAGTGTGTTAATCACACAGCAAGTCACCTCCTCTTTTCAGATACAAGGGCACAGCAAATAAATAAACATATACCATTCAGCCCCTCAAACGTATCCCACAGTCCCATTGACTATTCAGTCAAGAATTTCTCAAATTTAGCTTCTACTGCACCCTTGGAAAATAATCCTGACACCTTAAGGCCACAGAGCATAGGCAATTGGAATTAGGCCATTTGGTCCATCAGGTCTACTTTGCTATTTGATCCTGTCAGGTGTGTTTCTCAACACAACTTTCGCGCCTTCTCACTGTAACTCTCGATCGTTGTTTTAATCTAACCTTTGTCGCAAAGATACGGTTGCGTCAGTGTCTCTGTATGTGTGTGTGATTGCGTGTTTGTTTCTGTGTATATCTGTTTCATGGCAGGAGACAGGGTGGTGGTGGATGGTTGTTTATTGAACTGGAAGCCTGTGGGCAGCGATGATCCAGAGGCAAAATTGTTGGGTCCACTTTTGTTTGTCATTTATATAAATGATTTAGATGAGAGTTATAGAAGGTATATTTCGCAAATTTGCGGATGACATCAAGTTTTGGTGTACAGTGGACAGTGTTTGTATAATGGTGAACAACTGAGGATTACAAAGAGATCTTCATTAATTAAATCAATGATTCATAGAGATGCACAACAGGGAAACAGACCCTTCAACTTGTTCATGCCATCCGATTATTCTACATTAATCCGCTCCCATTTGCCAGCATTTGGCCCATATCCCACTAATCATAAAGCCACCCAGTTGCCTTTTAAATGCTGTAATTGTTCCAGCCTTCACCAGTTTCTCTGTCAGCTTATTCCATAGAAGTACCACCCTCTGCAGGATAAAAAACGTTATTCTTCATTGTCTTTCAAATATTTCTCTTCCCACTTTAAATCTATGCCTTCTAGTTTTAGACTCTCCTACCTTGGGGGGAAGGAACCTTGACTACTCACCCTATCCATGCCCTTCATAATTTTATAAACCTCTGGAAAGTGTAAATGTGACTCCAATCAAGACAGTTGCCTGCGCTTTCAGTCATCCTGAGTCTATATTCTCAAATTCAGTCGTCGTACCTCTTCCTTCTCCATCAAGGCACGATTCCAAAAAAGTTTAATCAACTTGTTCAGATATATGATGAAACAGATCTGAGGGATTTGGAACTAGAATTTTTGGCGCAGTGATAGGGACACTACCATCATTCAGCATTAGCCCCTAAAGAAGGGCTTATGCCCGAAACGTCGAATCTCCTGTTCCTTGGATGCTGCCTGACCTGCTGCGCTTTTCCAGAAACACATTTGCATCTCCCTTTTAACATAGCCATGTCGCAGTCTGTTATAACCGCATTTAGTCTTAGGGATATTTTCTTCTCAGATCATGGACGATAAACTTCTCCCAATGTCTTCCTGATATTGCAGTGTCTGATCATTAGATACAGAACGTATGTTTCTATTTATAAATGGAGAAGCATGCTTATATTCTGATAAACCTCTGGCATTGCTCCCATATCCAAAGCAGATTGAATGCTTACATATGATTGATCTACCAGACCCAACATTTGTTCCCTCAGTCACCCCCACACATCCAGAATGTGTAAATTTTAATCATAATTTTGAATTTTACTAAAAAGCATTGAATTGAAATGGGTTAACGGGAGGTATTTGTTCAGCGACTGTGATTGATGACAGTCTTTGTGCATCCTAAATATGTCACTGGAGGGCTTTCCTCTTCTATTAATTAGGGACTCGGTTCAATGTGTTATCCTGTTATCCCATAGTATCAGCGGGAACATCAGCGACAGTATTAACAGGCATCAGCAGACCTAGAGAGAGTGGGAGGAGATATCAGAATCTGAGAACATTAGACTGGAATGTTCCAACAATGGATCAGAATCTGAGAACATTCGACCAAAATGTTCCAGCAATGGACAGGAGTTTATCCGAGGGTCTTTACTGTCTTTCTCGGCCTTGAATCTCATTAGTTTTGTGGATCTATGATGTATTGATGGTTATTCAAGTTGGTTAGTATCCCATCCTCGCTAAGTTGGTGTCCCTGGTAAGTCATTCTATCTGTTCATTAAGCCAGGTTGGACTGAATTGCTGCACATTTTTAAAATTTAGAAAGGTGGACGTCAACATTTTCAATTCCAATGAAATATTCCATTCCTCACAAATTGTATCGAGCAAATTACTTATGACAAATTCTCACCAAATTGTGAGGAGAACCAGACTGTTCCCAAACTCCATGATCCTTCTAGCCCTGCACAGATCTACATTTCTATATCCTCCCCACTCAATAATCCTGTCCAATACCACCATCATGATATCCCCGACTCCTTCTCAGCCTCAGTGCATCTTCTGAATAAACGATCAATTGTGCCTTTGTTAAATCTGGATATAATTGATCAAGTCCCTTCTAACCACATGTCAATTATAGAATAACTGTTCTTGAGTATGTTGAACTTGTTTACTGCACAGATTCTGTCAGACGGGCAGACACTGCATGCTGCTTAAGTCATTAACACATAATCTAGAGGCACAGAATAATAATCTGTTGATATCTCATGAAAGAAATTGAGGTAATTGAAGTGAAGGTTTCATCATTTGTGAGAAAAGGCCCATCTGCTTGCTTCAAGTCCTTCAGAGAAGTCAATGCGTTATCCTTCTCCAGTCATGTCTGGGCAAACCCACAGCAATGTGTTTTACTCTTGACTGTCCTGTGGAACCGCTGAACCAGTCACTCAGTTCAAGCTCAGCATAACATGCTGGCTTGACCATGGCTGCACAAATCCCGTGAGAGAAGATCAAAAGTAAAGTTAGCTCCCTTCCTTTGCATGTTTTCCTTATTTGTACACTAATTTCCATTCAGTTAGGTGACCATTCTGTATTTCAAGTACAATCTTTCTGACTGAGTCTCTCCCCAAGAGTGATGTGCATCTCCATGGGCACCTCTGGTGCTGGCTTTACTGATGCTGACATGCAGATGTAAGGAACGTTTAAATTCCACAACAGTGGCAGTGCGTAGAGAAGGAATGGGTTTTAATGTTATAATAAAGATACGGAGACCAGTAAGTGAGGGAAGGGAATTATTGTGATCATCACTGAGAGTGTAGTTGAGGCAGTATTTGGGGTATTATGGACAGATTTTTCTCCTTTAAAAGGAATTATCTCATTACAATAGTGGCCGTGTAAAGGAATTTCACGAGACTAACCCTGGGCTGATGGTAAAAGAGGACTGAGTGAAGGTTAATCTGCAGGACTGTCAGAGTATAAGAGGTCATTGCATTGAAACTTGATGTGATGGACAATCACTCGTTACGTTCTACACAGCCACTAAAAAGGTGATAAAGTCCATGGCTTGTATTTTTATTTTTACTCGGGATGCATGATTCTGGATATTTAAGTGCCTCTCAGGATAAAATCTTCAGTCAAATCCTGTCTTGATATCAGGGTCAATCCCTCTTACCTAGGCAGGTCAGTTCAACACTTTTGTTAATGTTAATACGTGATTGTGTCTATGTGGAGAGTATTTTCTTCTCATAGATGGTAGTGAATGTCTGGAATTCTCAGGTCTAGAAAGTTAGGGGAGTGAGATCACTCCAAGTATTTAAAGAGGAGGTAGATGGATTTTTGACCTGTTAGAGAGCTGAGGGGTGTGAAGAATTGTGCATTAAAGAAGAGTTAATGCCAACAGTATGTCAGTCATGATAGCATACAATGGTGTGAGCATCCCAATTACTACTCCTGTTTTTATGTTCTCATATTCTGTCTTTGGAAAGTTAATGGTTTTAATTTTCCTGGAAATGTTGTTATTGAATGTTGAGGACAGTGAGGGAAAAGAAATTTGAGTGCCATCTCTGGGAGAGGTATGGGCACGATATTCACATGAATCTGGGTCTACAACATGACCAACATATGAAACACCACTTGCAGAGAGGAGAAACTCTTTAAAGAGTTGGGAGACCACTTTCATACACAGCTTGGATTTCCCATCACGTTTTCCAACCCACAGTCAACCACACAGTGAGGAGTGCCTGAATGGTATCCTGTAATACTGCGGACCAGGTATTTGGAGCAAATGGTCTCCATCTGATCATATACAAGTGATTTTAAGGACTGAATGGAACATAGGAACAGAGAACTGAGGAGCAGGAGTGGGTCATTAGACACTTTGTCATTGCTCGACAAGACAATAAGATCATGGCTGATCTGATTGTGGTCTGCGCAGCACTTTTCAGTCTGTCCACAATTTTCCTCCATTCACATGTCTGTCAAATGTTGCAAAACACAACTTTGAATAAATGCAAGCACCCAGGCACAATACTAGCAAACTGAACAAAGCCAAAGTACACAGGCAGCACAATTCTGGAAGGCAATAGGCATTTATCGATCAGTCATGTTCCCATCCAATTAATGCTGCTGCAGTTTATCATTTTAGATTTGTTCATGGAATATGGGTGTTATTGATAGGCCAACATTTATGGACCATGTCTAATTACGCTGGAAGTGGTGGTGTTGAGCTGCCATCTTGAGCTGAAACCTCTGGGGAAGAGAATTCCCATTTGAACAGCCCGTGTGAATTTCTCATTTTTGCTCCAACAAATGTTGGAGGGTCACTGTGTTCTTTTCCAGCACCACTTCTCCACTGGTTACAACCGGTTTGAAGTGTAACCTAGGTCATTCTCTCGAAAAATGTGAGACACAGAGTCACACACGTACAGACACATACACAGTTGCACATGTTCTGCAGACGAAAAAGAATAGGAAAAGGTTTCCAGAGTTTCGTAGTAGTTGAACTCATTTCAAATGGAAAAGAAATAATGCGTCCCAAATGATACTCTGTCTCCGACGTTATTCTACTCAAACAAGCTGCTGGTATGCGACTTCTTCCTGGAACAGTTGGATTTGGCAGAATTTCCTTTCTTTCAATCAGTGGAGCGATTCCCATGAATCCTCAATAGGAATCCTCCAAGTTTGGTAAAGATGACTCAGGGATTTTTTACTCTCACATTTTGCTGTCAGAAGGGACAAAGTGAGAGAGAGGGCGCAATAGGCTGTGGCTTACGACCATAAGATCATCGGATATAGAAACAGAAATTAGGCCAATCGACCCATCGAGTCTGATCCACTATTCAATTTTGGCTGACAAGTTTCTCAAAACCATTCTCCTGCATTCTCCCTGTAACCCTTGATCCCTTTGATATTCAAGAAGCTAACTACCTCTCTCTTAAATATACACAATGACCTGACATCCACTGCCTTCGTGAAAACGAATTCCATAGATTCTACACTCTCTGGCTGAAGACGTTTCTCCTTACCTCTGCTCTTAAAGGATTTCCCTTTACTCTAAGGTTGTATCCTTGGGTCCTAGAGTCTCCTGCCATTGGACGTCTTCTCACCATCCGCACTGTCCAGGCCATTTAGTATTCTGTATGTTTCAATTGGATCCCCCACATCCCTCTGAACTCCATCAAGAACAGACCCAGACCTCAAACGTTCTCATATGTTAAGCTTTTCATTCCTGGGACCATTCCCATGTACCTCCTGTGAACCCTTCCAAGGTCAGCACATCCTTCCTGAGATATGGGGCTCAGAACAGCGCACAATACTCCAAATATGGTCTGACAAGAGCCTTTAGTGCCTCAGAAGTACATCCCTGCTTTTATATTCAAATCCTTTCCAAATAAATTCCATCACTGCATTTGCCTTCGTAACTACTGACTCAACCTGCAAGTTTGAGAGAATCCTGGAGTAGAACTCCCAAGTCCCTTTGCACTTCAGACATCTGAATTTTCTCGGAGTCCATGTTTTTATTCTTCCTAACAAAGTGCATGTTCCCACAATTTCCCACTTTGTATACCATCTGCCATTTCTTTGCTCATTATCCTAACCTATCCAAATCCTTTGTGAGCCTCCCTGCCTCTTCGACGTTACCTGTGCCTGTACCTATTTTTGTTTTATCTTCAAACGTAGATAGAATGCCTTCAGATCCTTCATCTGGATCGTTAATGTATAAAGTGAAAAGTTGTGGTCCCAACATTGAGCCTTATGGAACACCACTTGTCACTAACTGTCATCCTGAGAGGATCACGTTTATCAACATTCTTTGTTTCCTGCCAGACAGCCAAACTTCTATCCATGCTAGCACCTTGCCTCGAACACCATGGGCCCTTGCCTTACTCAGTAGCCTCCTGTCGGCACATTGTCAAAGATCTTTTGGAAATTCTGGTGGATGACATCCATTGGCTCTCCTTGTTCTAAGCTGATCATTACGTCCTCAAGATTTTCTAGTAGATTTTCAAGGCATGACCTCCCCTTGATGAAACCATGGTAACTTTGTCCTACTTTCCCATCCACATCCAAGTATTCAGAAATCTCATCCTTCACAATGGATTCCAGGATCTTACCCACAGCCAAGTTTAGATTAGTCAGTCTGTAATTTTCCGTTTTTTGCTTTACTTTTTTAAACAGGGGTATCACGTTAGCGATTTTCCAGTCCTCTGGGAATCTCCCTGATTCAAAAGATTCCTGAAAGATCATCACCAACGCCTCCACTGCCTCATCAGCTATCTGCCTTAGAAATCTGGAGTGGAGTCCATCTGGTCCAGTTGATTTACTTACCTTCAGGCCATTCAGTTTTCCCAGCACCTTTTTCTAGTTGATGCCCACCTTACTCAGGTCTGTCTACTAAGTCTTTTCAATCTTTGGGATATTACTTGTGTTTTCAACCGAGAAGACTGACACAAAGTAATTTTTCAGCTCCTTAGCCATTTCCTTGTTCCACATTACTATCTCTCCTGTGTCAATTTCTAGCGATCAGATGCCCATTTTTGCCCCTCGTTTGCCTTTTATGTATCGAAAGAAGCTTTACACTCTTTCTTTACATGACTGATTTGCTTATCCTCATATTTAACTTTCTCACTCCTTATTTCTCTTTTTTGTTCTCTGTTGGTCTTTGTAAGTGTTGTGACATGGGGGTGAACGCTTCTGTTAATTAAACCAAACACCCAGGAGAGCTCACCTCACCTCGTAATCTATTAGAATATGAGTGACAGAGAACTCCCAAATTCCACTATTTAAAGAAAATAACGCCAATTTATTTTTAACTGTAAAAGTGAACATTACACCACAACTATTTACAACTTTCACCAACCCACTCCCACAATTGCCCCCAAATGTCTAACAATATGCTGTTTCAATAAGACACTTATGAAGATTACATCAACTTAATTTCAAAACAACACAGCCATGCCGTCCTCTGTGATGTTACTCTTCTGGCTGCTGAATTCCTGGGTCGTCGTATTTCTGTTTACTGTGAATATGATATGATTAGTGAGTATTTCCTAATTTCTTGCGGAGCAAGATGGTTGATCCCCAGACTTCTTCCGTCTCGATGGCATTTGCTCCCACCCTAATTTTCAAAATTTTCGCATTTTTATGTCCCCAGCATAAAATTGTCTCACTGGGTCAATGTTGGCAAAACAATAAATTCAATCTCGATTTGCTTTCAGTGAAGGAAAGAGAGTGTTGCATGCAACAGTGAGAGTGGTGGAGCAAGAGCCTTGTTCGGGGTAGGTGCTGTAACAGATATACAGAGAGTGTGAGGGAGTAGAGAGAATAGGGAGACATTTGTCCTGGCCTAGCAGGGAAGGTTATTGTTGCTTTTCCTGTATCGATGGGCATTTCTTCAGATTATCTCAGCATCGAGGTGAGCCTACCCAATGTCTTGTCCACGTCTATCACTGATAATACCACAGAGCACATCCCACAGCTTCTTTAGAATCAGTTTGTATGGATCTTGCAAACAACAAGGAGGAACACACATTGGTGCCTTACATGTCTAAACCAAAATTGTTGTGCAACTTTGTACATCTGATTCTCTGGAAATAGATATGCAAATATCGTGGGTGCTGCAGTAATACTGGATGATCTAAAATTGCATCTAAACTGCGTTAACTAAATGATTGCTAATGCTGTGAAAAATCAATTTCATGTGTATATGAAGTAGGTTGAAGAGTATGTTGTGAACCAAAGCAGAGAGGAGGTTATGTTGGGCGTGTTGTTGTGTGGTCAGAAGGATTAATTACTTACCGTGCTCTGAGGCAGCTATTGGGCAATCGTGACATTAATATGTTGCATTTTACATGGCGCCTGCAAGCAATATAGAATTTTTGAACATTACACTCAAATATCATGGAAACCCGAAGACTAGAGGATCAAGTGAATTGGAAAAATACAATATGACATTTAGTGTGAGACAAACATTGGCTGTTAGTGATAGAAATACTATAAAGTCTGAAAAAATACCTACATATCACTAAGTTACAAACACCAACGAAAGGGAAGGTAACTCATTAATGGGTTACGTAAGAAATTAATGATTACATTAAATCTAAGGAAGCAGCTTCAGAAGAATTCCAGATATTGTGCAAACCTGAACATACAGAGAGATTTATTTTTCTGAAAATAAGGACGAAGCAAGTGTTAAGGAAATCAAAAAGAACATGAAAACAAACAAACAGGAAGCACAAAGACTGCTTAAATCTACGATCCATATACCAAAGAAAACAAAAGTAAGGCCAAATGTGGAAATTTGTAAGGTATAGTGGAATTTATTGTGGGGAACAAGGAAATGGCAGAGAAACTAAACAGCTAGTTTGAATTTGTCTTCATGGAGAAAGCGCCAGGAAATCTCCGTGTAAAGCAAGTGGTCACAAGGGACTTGTGAAACTAAAGACATAAAGTCCATTCATATCAGCAACAAGGTAGTACTTGAAAATTGAGCTATATTGATCATTGCTATGTCTGATAGGCCAGATGTACTTCATATCAAAACGTCAGAAATAAAACAGCATATTAATTGAACTGTCAGTGACTTTGTTTTATTTTCCTGCAGATCCTGCAAAGGCCATAGCCATTGTAGATAACTGAAAGGTAGTAAACATGATCCATCTATGTACACAGGGAAGAAGAGATAATGTGGAGGACTGCAGATCAATTAATTTGACATATGTATGGAAAGAGTTGGAATCCTTTATCTAAGATGTGACATTGGGTACTTAGAAATGAACAGCAACATTGCAGAGAATCGCAATGCATTCCTGACAGAGAAATCATGCCTGACAAACTTCGGAATTATTTGAAGTTGTTTCTTGCAGCATAGATACAGACAACTAGTGGGAGTAGTGTGTTTGGATTTTCAGAAGTCTGGGTGGGAAAAATTTCTGGCTGTAACAGCTGCTCCTTTTTTTGAGGTATTTTAGGTGTTGGAGATGATTTCCTTGAATTCCGGAAGGAGCAATTACTGTTTTGTATGCTCTTGCATTGTTTTGGAACTTTGGGGAAAAAAGTCAAAGAAACAGCAGTTTTAAGAGGGAAAAGAATGAACAAAGGAAGCACATGGTGAGGGGAAAAAACTGACAGGATAGCGTACCTGCACAGTTACTGACTTTGCTGTTTGAATTCATGTATCGCTGGATATCGGAGTGCCTCTAGGAAAATTAACAGTGAAATTTACAATTGGTTTGGAGGAACTGTTTGAGCAAAGTTCCCAGCCAAATAGTGGATTGTTTTAACTGTGTCCTACTGAAAGTCTGCAGAAGTAAGTAGAGTGGGTTATTCCTTAATTATATGTTTTTGAGATATGTCTCTTGATTAATCTTAAAATATAAGCCATAAATATTAATATAACCTTGGGCAGCATTTTGTAGAGGAATAAGACAGTTTTCCTTTTCTGGGTCTGTAGATTGTGAAGGAGCACAAATGGCCTTAGTAGAATCAGATGCGCTTCTTTTCAGATGTGAGAGTTTAAAGAGGATTTAAGGGTTACTGCGGATTATATCTGCAATAAATGCTTCTGGTTGTGAATCCTATCAGATCGAATGGATTGGTTGGAGAGACAGTTTAAGACAATGAAGAATTGGTAACAGCAACAGTATGTGATGGATGGCAGTTATAGGAAGGGGGGGATGTCTCAGATACAGTTACATGGATGGGTTAACTCCAAAAAAGGCAAGAGAGTTAAGTAGCTAGTGCAGGAGTCTTCTGGAGCTGTCCCCATTTCAAACAAATATGTTGTTTTGGAAAATGTAGCAGGTGATGGATTCACACGGGAACATAGCACGAACAGGCAAGTTTCTAGTACGGAGACTGGCTCTAATGCAACAAGGGATACGTCGTATTCCACGAGGTCAATTGTGTTAGGGTTGTGTGAGGTACAGACAGACGGTTCTGTGGACAGCAGAGAAATAAGCAGAATGGCGTGTTGCTTCCCTGGTGCCAGGATCAAGGATGTCTCAGAAAGGATGCAGAATATTCTCACGCGGGATAGAGGCCAGCAAGAGGTCATTGCCCACATTGGAACCAACGACATAGGAAGGGAAAAGTTTGAGATTATGGACGGATATTGCAGAGTGATAGGCAGAAATTTAAAAAGGAGGTAATCGAGAGTAGTAATACCTGGATTACTCCCAGCGCTACAAGCTAGTGAGGGCAGAAATAGAGGGATAGAGCAGATAAATGCATTGCTGTGGAGCTGGTGTATGTGAGAAGTATTCACATTTTTGGATCACTGGAATCTATTTTGGGTTAGAAGGAACCTGTACCAGAAGGACGGATTGCACCTAAATTGGAAGGGGACGAATATACTGGCATGGAGATTTGCCAGAGCTGCTCAGGAGGATTTAAACTAGTAAAGGGGAGGGGGAGCTGGGGGCAGGGAGATAGTGAGGAAATAGATCAATCTGAGATTGGTACAATTGAGAACAGAAACGAGTCAAACAGAGAGGCGGGCAGGGACAAGGTAGGACTAATAAAGTAAACTGCAGTTATTTCAATGCAAAAGGGCTGAACAGGGAAGGCAGAAGAACTCAGGGCATGGTTAGGAACATGGGACTGGGATATCATAGCAGTTACAGAAACATGGCTCAGGGATGGGCAGGACTGGCAGCTAAATGTTCCAGGATGCAAATGCTACAGGAAAGATAGAAAGGGAAGCAGGACAGGAGGGGGAGTGGAGTTTTTGATTAGGGATACCATTACAGCTGTACTGAGGGAGGATATTCCTGGAAATACATCCAGGGAAATTATTTTGGGTAGAACTGAAAAATAAGAACGGAATTATCACCTTATTGGGATTGTATTGTAGACTCCCTAATAGTCAGAGAGAAATTGAGAAACAAACTTGTAAGGAGATCTCAGCTATCTTTAAGAAAGTAGGGTGATTATGGCAGTAGATTTTAACTTTCCAAACATAGACTGGGACTTCCATAGAGTCAAGAGTCTAGATGGAGAGGAATTTATTAAGTGCGTACAAGAAAATTTTCTGATTCAGTATGTGGATGAACCTACTAGAGAAGGTGCAAAGCTTGACCCACTCTGGGGAAATAAGGCAGGGCAACTGACTGAGGTGTCAGTGGAGGTGCACTTTGGGGCCAGCTACCATAATCCTATTTGATTGAAAATAATTATGGAAAAGGATAGACCAGATCTTAAAGTTGAAGTTCTAAATTGGAGAAAGGTCAATTTTGACAGTATTTGGCAAGAACTTTCAAAATAAGATAGGGGACAGATGTCCACAGGTAAACGGACGGCTGGAAAATGGGAAGCCTTCAGAAATGAGATAACAAGAATCCAGAGAAAGTATATTCCTGTTAGGATGAAAAGAAAGCCTGGCAGTGTAGAGATTGCTGTCTAACTAAAGGGTTTGATTAATAAAAAGAAGGAAGCACATGACAGGCATAGACAGGATAGATCGAGCAAATCCTTAGAAGAGTATAAAGGCAGTAGGAGTATACTAAGAGGGAAATCAGGAGGGCAAAAAGAGGACATGAGATAGCTTTAGCAAGTAGAATTAAGGAGACTCCAAAGAGTTTTTACAAATACATTAAGGACAAAATCATAACTAGGGAGAGAATAGAGCCCCTCAAAGATCAGCAAGGTAGCCCTTGTGTAGAGCTGCAGGAAATGGGGGAGATACTAAACGAGTATTTTGCATCAGTATTTACTGTGGAAATAAATATGGAAGATATAGAATGTCTGGAAATAGATGATTGCATGCTAAAAATTGTCCATATTGCAGAAGAACAAGTGCTCGATGTCTTGAAACGTGTAAAGGTGGATAAATCCCCAGGACCCGAACAGGTGTACTATAGAACTCTGTGGGAAGTTAGAGAAGTGATTGCTGGGCTTCTTGCTGAGACATTTGTACCGATGATAGTCACAGGAGAGGTGCCAGAAGACTGGAGTTTGGCAAACGTGGTGCCACTGTTTAAGAAGGGTGGTACGGACAAGCGATGGAACTATAGGCCAGTGAGCCTGACGTTGATGGTGAGCAAGTTGTTGAAGGGAATCCTGAAGGACAGGATGTACATGCATTTGGAAAGACAAGGACTGATTAGGGATAGTCAACATGGCTTTGTGCATGGGAAATCATATCTCACAATCTTGATTGAGTTTTTTGAAGAAGTAACGAAGAGGGCAGAGTGGTACATGCGATCTATATGGACTTCAGTCACGCGTTCGACAAGATTCTCCAAGGGAGACTGGTTAGCAAGTTTAGATCTCACGTAATACAGGGACAACTAGCCACTTGGATATAAAACTGACTCAAAGGTTGAAGACAGAGGGTGGAGATGGAGGGTTGTTTTTCAGACTGGAGGCCTGTGACCAGTGGAGTACCACAAGGATCGGTGCTGGGTCCTCTATTTTTTATCATTTACATAAATGATTTGGATGCGAGCATTAGAGGTATTGTTAGTAAGTTTGCAGATGGCAACAAAATTGGAGGTGTAGTGGACAGCGAAGAGGGTTACCTCAGATTACAACACGATCTTGACCAGATGGGCCGATGGGCTGAGAAGTGGCAGATGGAGTTTAATTCAAAAAAATGTGAGGTGCTGCATTTTGGGAAAGCAAATTTTAGCAGGACTTATACACTTAATGGCAAGATCGTGGGGAGTGTTGCTGAACAAAGAGACCTTGGAGTGCAGGTTCATGGCTCCTTGAAAGTGGAGTCGCAGGTAGATAGGATCGTTAAGGTGGTGTTTGGTATGCTTTCCTTTATTGGTTAGAGAATTGAGTATTGGAGTTGGGAGGTCATGTTGTGGCTGTACGGGACACTGGTTAGGCCACTGTTGGAATACTGCGTGGAATTCTGGTCTCCTTCCTATCGAAAATATGTTGTGAAAATTGAAAGGGTTGAGGAAAGATTTACAAGGATGCTGCCAGGTTTGGAGGATTTGAGTATAAGGAGAGGCTGTACAGTCTGGGGCTGTTTTCCCTTGTGCGTTGGAGGCTGAGGGGTGACCTTCTAGAGGTGTACAAAATTGTGAAGGGCATGGAGAGGATAAATGGATAAAGTATTTTCCCTGGCATCGGGGAGTCCAGAACTAAAGGGCATAGGTTTTGGGTGAGTGGAGAAAGATGTTGGGTGGCACAGTGGTTAGCAATGCTGCCTTCCAACGCCAGAAACTCGGGTTTAATTCCCGCCTTAGGCTGTGTGGACTCTCTGTGTGGAGTTTGCACCTTCTCCCTATGTCTGCGTGGGTTTCTTCCCATAATCCAAAAATGTGCAGGCTAGGTGAATTGGCTATGCTAAATTGCCCGTAGTGTTAGGTTAAGGGGTAAATGTAGGGAATGGGTCTGGGTGGGTTGCGCTTTGGCGGGTCAGTATGGACTTGTTTCCACACTTTAAAAAATCTAAACGTAAAAAGAGACCTAAGGGGCAACTTTTTTACATTGACGGTGGTACGTGTATGGAATGAGCTGCCAGAGGATGTGATGGAGGCTGGTACAATTGCAGCATTTAAAAGGCATTTGGATGGTTATATGAATAGGAAGGGTTTGGAGGGATATGGGCCAGTTGTGGGCAGGTGGGACTAGATTGGGTTGGGATATCTGCTAGACATGGACGGATTGGACTGAAGGGTCTGTTTCCATGCTGTACATCTCTATGCCTGTATAACTCACAGAGTGTGTTCGTAAATGCAATTAGTGTGAATGGTATTTGGAGCAATACGTGTAATTGGAAAGTTATAGTTAGGTTGGGGATTGTTTAAGGGAATCGGAATATAGAGATAAAGACATCACGAAGCAGTTGCATAGAGTGTTGGTGAGAGTGTACCTGAGTTATTGAGTGCAGTGTTGGTGACCTAATCTAAGAAAGATTACACTGATCATAGAGGACGTGCAATGGACATTCTCCAGATTAATTCCTGAGATGACAAGATTTCCTGATGGGGAGATTTGTCTTGCGATCTCTCCAGTTTCAAAGCATGAGAGATGATCGCAGTGAAATTTCAAAAATTTATGATACATGTGATGAGGTGGAAATAAACAGGATGTTTCCCTAGCTGTCTACTCTATATTTAAGGCAAGCAATGACAGGATAAGGGATATGCCATTTAAGACCGTAATAAGGAGGAAATTCTTCCCTTGAAGGGGACTGACGAACACAGGGGTATTGAAGCCTGTTGGCAGGGCAAGATTAAGGAAAATCCCCAGATATTCTCACGTATATCAAGTGGAACAGAACAACCAGAGAACATGTAGGGCCTATTAGTGATTTGCCAAGTTGCATCCCAACTCAACGTCATAGTAGAAGGGTGTTTGGGTGACTGGAGCCCAATTTCCCCGGTGTACCGCAGAGATCAGTGCTGTATCCCCTATTATTTGTGGTATTCATAAGTGATGTGAATGTGAAGTGGGTAGGGAGAGTGTGATAAGTAAGTTTGTGTTTGACACAAAGATTGGCCGGGTGGTTGGCAGTGAGGAGGAAGGCCTTATGTTACAGGAGATAGAGGTAGAATGGTCAGATGGACAGAACAATGGCAGATGGAATGTAACCCTGATAAATATGAGGTGACACACTTTGGAAGAAGGAACCAGACAGAGGAATACTCAAAGTATGGCATCACCCTAGGAAGCTCAGAGGGTACTTCTCCACACATCCCTGAATGTGACTGGATATGATAATTGATGATTTCAGCATGATTGTAGATAAAGCCGTTATTCATTGACCCAAAGATTATCCGAGTTTTATATAGCACTTTGGTAAGGCCAAATGAAATATTGTGTGCAGTTCTGGGAGCCACATTACAGGAAGGGTGTGATTGCACTGGATGAGGTGCAGAAGAGATTCATCAGGATGTTCCCTGGGATGGATCATATGAGCTGTGGAGAGAGGCTGGGTAAGCTCGAGCTATTTATTTTGGAGCAGAGGAAGTTGAGCGGATAAGTAATTCAGGTTTAAGATTACAAGGGGCATGGGCAGGGTGAATAGACAACAGCTGTTCCTTTTAGTCAAAGGTTCACCTCCCTTACAGTCTGAAACCAGGGAATGGAGAATGGAGAACAGAGAAACATGACACAGCTACTTCACTTCTGCCTTCACAGAAAAATACATAAACAAAGTCTTCCCAGCAATAGGAGAAAATCTGAGTCTGAGGAGAAAATGATGTGGAATGAAACGAGTAAATAAACTAATTTGTAGAAAGTATTGGAACTGAAAATAATGGGCATAGAAAAAAATCTACACATATTGATGAAATGGGAAACATATTTGAGAAAGTGACTGGTAGATTAATAACAGAAAACACAATAGAGGCACTGAACTTGGATTTTCAGCAAGAATTTTAATAGAGTCCTAAGCCTAGTGTGCAAAGTAAAAGCACATGGGATAGCGGGTAATATATGAACATGGTGTTAAAATGGGAGTGTTGACAGGAAACAATGAGTAGGAATAAATGGATGGTTTTCAATTTGGAAGGCTCATGAGGCATCACAATGATTGGTGCTGAGGCGCCAGATATTCGCAGTACATCTCAAACATCTCGTTGAGGGAATCCAATGCAAAGTTTCTAAGTCTGCTGACGGAACGAGGATTTTGAAAAGTGAGGAGGATGTGAAAAAAACTTCAAGGTGATTGAAACAAATGGAGTGAATGAGTAAATATGTGGCAGATGAAGAGAAATGTGGATAGATGTGATGTTGTCTACTTTGTTGGGAAACACTAAAATTCCAGCCAACCATTGGAAAAGGGAGTGGTTGAGAAATGTCGATCTATGAATGGAACGGCACTTTTCTTCTGTTATTGTTTGTACAGACATTTGAGTTCCATGCAGGGCAGTGAGTTCTGAGGACAGAAGCCAATGCAGGGAATACATTGGCACACAGACCAGCTTACGCAGACCCACCATGTGGAGAGCTGTAACATTGAAAAAGTTCTGGGATCTCCCTGTACACCAGTTACGGAAAGCAATATTGCAGGAAAAGAAAGCAGTCAGGAAGATAAATGGAGTGTGGACCCTCATTTCAGGTGGACTTGAGTCCAGGAGTAAGGGTGTCTCAGTGCAGCTGTACAGGCCCTTGGTGAGACCTCAACTCGAACATTGTGAGTATTATGTGCAGGTTTGGTCTCCGTATCTAATAAAGGACAAACCTGACATTGAGGGAGTGCAGCGAAGGATGAACAGACTGATCTCTGGGATGACAGACATTTTGTGGCGCAGAATTTGGGGCGACTGAGCCTGTATTCCATGGGGTTTAGGAAAATGAGTTTTATATATCTCAGTGAGATATATAAAACACTGACAGGGTTAGATAGATTGGAATCAGTGATGATAATTCCCTTGGCTGGGACGTCTAAACCAAGGGGCCACATTATTAGATACACACAGGTCACATTGTATTTAGGTAAGAATAAATGTCTGGACTCAGAGACTGGTGAACCTGGGAATTCTCTCTCACATAAGGCTGTGGAAGACAAGGTGCTGAAGATTAATAAAGATGTCTAGACACCGAAAGGATGGGGGAGAGAGCAGGGGTGTGGTGTAGAAATAAAGGGTCAGTCGTCATTATATTGAATTGGATAGCAAACGCTACAGACTAATGGAACTACCGCACTTCCTATTTTATAGTTTCACAAGGTTAATCACATTAAGGGATGTGTACAGTGTGTGGGGAAAGTGCATTGAGTAGATATTCAGATATTAACTAGAATGGGACAGGCTCAATGTGCTGTATGGCCTATTCTATTCCCGATGTTTCTGTGTGGTCTCTGAGAAAGCTCTGTAAATGTTGTCACAAGTTCGCAGATGTTAGAAAAGATGTCTCTGCAGGGTCAACAGGACTGTGTTTCCCGTTCCCTTTTCAGTACTGAGGCTGGGGTTGGATGTTCTGTCTGGTTTTATCCTTTATGACCTCGGAGCAGTTTGATACAATAGAGTGTCTTGCTTGGCTTTTGCAGAGACCATTGAAGAGTTTATCACATGCCTGTGTGTCTAGACTCACTTTTAGGCCAGACCAGGAAAGGACGGTAGATTCACTCCCTGAAAGTACATTGGAAAAGCAAATTGGTGTTTACAATCGACATTGACTTCTAGGTCACTGTTACTGACATCAGATTTGAGATCTCGATATATTATTAATTGTTTTAACTTCCACCAGCTGCCAGAGCATTAGCCCGGTCTGGATTTTTAATCCAGTGACTTTTCCAAAACAGCACCATCTCCACATGGGGGCCTATCGGAATCTGCATTGAGCAGGATATTTCTGTGCTGCTTGACAGCTCTATCAGAAAGAACTCCCAATTTGACTATCGTGATGAGACTGAAGGGGTTGTAATTGGTCAGAGTGTAATTATTCCCAGCTTAGGAACTGGACATAGCTGAGTAATTTTCCACATTGCCAGGCACATGTCAGAGTTGGAGCTGGAGTAAAACAGCTTCCCCAGGGACACG
Source organism: Hemiscyllium ocellatum (assembly GCF_020745735.1). Taxonomy (NCBI): domain Eukaryota; kingdom Metazoa; phylum Chordata; class Chondrichthyes; order Orectolobiformes; family Hemiscylliidae; genus Hemiscyllium; species Hemiscyllium ocellatum. Next base: position 1,346,308 of record NW_026867726.1, on the reverse strand, counting down.
GCTTGTTGTGCAGCACAAGTCTTCTGTCCTATTATAGGAATGGTGTCAGGACCCATTGCCTTTGTCGTATCTATTGTGTTCAGCTGTTTCTTCATGTCACGTACAGCAAATCAAATTGATTGAATACTGGCATCTGTGATCCCGTGGGCATCATGATGACGGTGAATTGAATCATCGACTCAACACCCCTGGCTAGGATGGTACAGATACTATTTCTTTGTTTTTTACACTGATATGCAGAGCTGATCCATGGATAGAATGGGAATAATTGTGGAGCCCTCTCCACCAGTTAGTTGTTTAATCATCTATTACGATTTTTGGCCGCATGTGGCAGGCTGCAGAGGTTTCATCTGGGTGTATTGACCTTGTGACAATTTCTCTCTCTCGATCATATGATTTGGTTTCATTTGATTTGATAGGATTCATTGTCGCATGTATCTAAGTAGAGTGACACTGTTTGTTTATACACAGTTCTGGCAGATCATAGTGAGAGTTGGAGCTGCCTTTTTTTAGAGACATGGAGTGGCCGAAATCTAAAAGTTTACTTTGGCTGTCTGTTTCTGAAGAGCCACAAAATAGCCAGAAATTAAAATAGATTGCTTCAGCATTAGTGAAAAAAGTACCTTTGAAAAGGAAATATTTCCAAGTCAAAAGAAAGGCTAATCTGATTCTCAAGATTCTGAAACATGCCAACCTAGTGATAAAGTAGGTTCTTTTTTAAAAAAAGAAATTGATGATTTATAACAGAACACAGATGAAATAATGAAATTGTAGCACAAAAACGTTGAAGAATCACGACAAAAGGTAACTTATTCTGATCTCAGTAAGAATTCTTTTCATCCACAAAACAGCAACTCAAGTTATCTTTCCGAAGGTAGCTGCGACTTTGAAACTGTTTACATTATAATAAGTTCTAGTTAAGTATTTGGGAATTAATCATGGACACAGATTTCAACGGAATTATAAAACCTTAAAGAGATGTCTGGCATGTCTTGTCTAATTCGCTGAGAAAAGGGTTAACAGTAGAAATAATAATGATATTACGAATTTTGTATTAGTATCAGCTTTTTAATGTAAAATGTGATAACGGAAATTGATAAGAGATAGCCTGCCCAATGGAGAATAGAATTCATGCAATCCTTCAAAATACACAATGAAGGGGTATGACTCAAAAAAAGCACAGCCTCTAATTTTGGAATGCATTACAGAAAGATCCCAAGGACTAGAGATAACAAAAATCGTTAAGCTTCTTAAACAAATAAGAACCTCGAGCTGTCCATGCGAGTGTCCATCATTGATCAATTGTTTTACAAGATTGGTTCTGCAGAAGGGGAGTGGAGGGTACACTGACAAGGTTGTGTACAATCATTGCAACACAGAACGTATAAAAATACTGTCTTTTTACTGTGATATCGAAGTGGGTCATTGATATGCCTTCTGATCTGATCTAAATATTAAGGAAACGACTGTCTTCTCATGTCAAAGCCAGATTCGAGGAAGATCCTTTGGTATTCTCCCAGCATTAAACAGATTTTGTTTGAATTAAAGTTCATTCCGTGCCAGTGCATTGCCTGCCTCCAGAGTCTTTGTCCCTAGCTGGGGAATCTCGCTCTAACAATAAGCAAGGACATACAGATCATAGGGTAAAGGAAAAACTTAGATTGAGGCATACAGGCTACACCAGAAAGGGCATGCAATAGGCCACATCAATGTGAGCAAGATCAGCATAATTTGAAGTTAGAGAGTTCATTCCTCAGTTTAATAATGGCTGGGAAGATGCTGTTCATGAGCCGCTGGTTTGTGTGTTCAAGCTTCTCTATTGTCTGCATGATGGAAGAGATTGTATGAGATCCAAAGTTCGATGGGTCTTTGATCATGTTGTTACCCTTTCCGTGGCAGCGAGCTGTGTAAATGGAGACGTTGGTTTCCGTGGTGGCATGGGCTGTGCACACAACCTTCTGTCATTTCTCTTACTGTCCTTGACAGGTCATTATGCACACAGATAGTTTATTCCCAGTGGTGCATTTGTAGACATTGGTGAGGGTCCTTGTGGACATGTTAAATGTCCTGAGCTGCCAGAGAAAGAAGAGACGTTGTTGTGCCATCTCGACTGTCACATCTACATAGGAAGTCGGTTATCGTCACTCCAAGCAACTTAATGCTTTCCACCCTTTCAGCTTCATTTCCATTGATGCAGATGAGAGCATGTTCTCCTCGTTTCTTTCGAATGTCATTGATCAGTTGGTTAGTTCTGCCAACGTTGAAAGAGAGGATTGTCTCAGTGCAGCACATCACCTAGTCCTCTGTTTCTGTTCTGTATTTTGTCTTGCAATCATTACATATCCGTCCTACTATGATGGTGTCATCAGTGAACATGTAGATGGCATTCGTTCAAAATTTGGCAATACAGTCATGGGTGTACAGGGAGCATATTAGGGGTCTGAGGACACATTCTTTGGGATTTCAGTGTTGAATATTATCATGGAAGAGACACAGTTACCCATTTTCACTGATTGTGTACTGTGGGTCAGAAAACTGAGGATCCAATTTCAGCGAACGGATTCGAGACTAAGGTCAGGGAGTTTTGTGATCAGTCTGAAGGGAATAATTGTGTTGAAGATGAACCTATATTCAATGAGCAGGAATCTGACGTGGGTGTCCTTGTTGTCCAGATGTTCCAGGGATATGGCAGACGCTATGGACCTATTCCACTGGTAGGAAAATTGTAGGGGATCGAGGCAGGCTGGGAGACTGGAACTGATGTGGGCCATGACTAGACTCGCGAAGCACTTCATGCCACCCATCAGTCTCCTGCGCTCTAAAGAGAAATGTCCCAGCTTATCCAACCTCTCCCTATGACTCAGAACCTTGAGTCTTGGCAACATCCTTGTAAAGTTCCAATTAAATTCCATCCTTCCTATAGCAAGGTGACCAAAACTGAACACAGTGTTGAACTTGGAACTATTTGCAACTGTACGTTTTCACTCTGTTGCCAATGGTTATGCTGCAATGAAATTATTTTATTTTTTGTGTTATTCTGAAATCCTATTATACTTTAAATCTTCTGATGGCAATCTCTCTGGTGAACGTCCTCCTGACTGCGTGAATTTGAATCAATCTATTTTGTTTGGGCAGATATTTTGAGGCAGCTGCATATCAGAGAACAGGAAGAGATGATGGATGTTTGTGCAGTGTGTATCCTTTACTGGACCAGCTTGTCTCTCCAAGCACCTAAAGCTCTTATTGTGAGTCAGAGTACCTCAGAATTGTTACATCACAGAAGGATAATATTCAGCCCATTGTAGGCCCATGCACATAGAACATTACAGCTCAGTACCTGTAACATTCTTCAGCACTACCCATCTCTCCACCGACCTTACTGCAAACCATAAATTTACTAACTCATCCTTCAATTCCCTCATTAAGGTCATTTTCAAAAAGACAAACAACAGTTGCCCCAAAACAGATTTTTACAGTATACCACTAGCGACTGAACTCGAGGATGAACATTCCCCATCAACTACCACCCACTGTCTTCTATCGGTTAGCCAATTTCTGATCCAAATCGCTAAATCACCGTCAATTCCACGTCTCCGTATTTTCTGGGAGAAAGTAAGGACGACAGATGTTTGAGATCAGAGTCGAAAGTGTGGTGCTGGAATAGCACAGCAAGTCAGGCAGCATCCGAGGAGCTAGGAGAAAGTGAAAACTGCAGATACTGGAGACCAGAACACTGATTCCTGTTGAAGGGCTTACAAATGAAACATCGACTCTCCTATTCCTTGGACGCTGCCTCATCTGTTCTGTTTTTCCAACACCACATTCTTCATGTTTTCTGCAATAGCCTAACATGGGGGACTTATCAAATGTTTTGCTGAAATCCTTATTACCCCACTTTACACTTATCCACCTGTTTGGTCACCTTCTCATTGAACTCAGTAAGATTTGTGAAGCATGAACAGTAGCTGTTGTTTGAAAAAGCTCCACATTTAAATTGTGCCCATTCCCTGCAGTTTCCTTCCACATCCTATGTATCCTAAAACCTTTCCTAATCGCATCATCATTGTCTTTCCCCTAGCTATAACAGTTTCCCTGAGGTATAGATTTGTCCATTTCCATCGCTAAGGTAGACATAACTGAATTGTGGTCACTATCAGCCAAGTGTTCACCTACCTCCAAATCTAATACCTGGCCGGGTTAATTACCAGTACCAAATCCAATTTGGCCTTGTACCTTGTTGACCTATGTACGTACTGTGTCAGGAAACCATTCTGCACACATTAGACAAAAACTGACCCATATAAGTTAATTGAACTGTAGCGTTTTCAGTCAATATTTGGAAAGGTAAAATTCTCCATAACAACTACTCAGTTTTTTTCGCTCCTATCCAGTATCATCTTTATAATCCTTACTCTACATCTCTGGAACTTTTCAGCGGGCAATATAGAACTGTCAACAGGGTGGGCTCTCCGTTTTTGTTTCTAACCTCTTCCCATACTAACTCAGTTATCGAGTCCTTATCAAACATCCTTTCTGCCAACGTAATATTGTCTTTGATTAACATTGCCACCCCGCCATTTTTAGTACCTTCCTTGTTCTTAATGAAGCATATAAACCCCACACCCTCCAACGATTAGTCCTGTCCCTGCTCTATCCATTTCTCCAAAATGGCCACAACGTTTGTGAAAAGATTTGTAGCTCGGGTGCTCGTTGTTGTGGTTCTGTTCGCCGAGTGATCTGTGTTGCAGACGTTTTGTCCCCTGTCTAGGTGACATCCTTCATGCCTGGGAGCCTCCAGTGAAGTGCTTCTGTGGTGTTTCCTCTGGCATTTGTAGTGGTTTGAATCTGCCGCTTCCGGTTGCCAGTTCCAGCTGTCCGCTGCAGTGGATGGTACATTGGGTCCAAGTCGATGTGTTTGATGATAGAATCTGTGGATGAGTGCCATACCTCAAGGAATTCCCTAGCTGTTCTCTGTTTGGCTTGTCCTATAATAGTTGTGTTGTAGCAGTCGAACATCAAGCTGTACAACTGCACAATTTGGAAACAGGGAGTGATTGGAGGGATGCTAAACGAGGGTGAGTTGGATAGATTAGAAGACAGCATGAGGGAAGATATACAGGAACAGACGGAAAATAGAAGTTTTATTTAGGAATTCTCACGTACTGCAAGGCCATTATCTAGTGCCACACCCTGTTAGCACTGTGCGGATACTGGCTGTGGTTCCAGGGCGTTTATTTTCAATAATACCACAGAGCTGTGTTGCTGACAATTAAACAGAGTCCGACAGGCCAAATGGTTTTATTTTACAGTGAGAAGGTGGTTGAATTTAAACAGACTGGGTGAACAGCAGCAGGGACTGAGAATCCTGCTCGATACTGAGGTACTGCGCCAGAGAATCTCAATGAGACGGATCACTGACAGAGGGGAAATCAGCATCACAGCTGTGGGCCAAATAATGATTGAGAAAGATTGCACACCACTTCCGTGATTTTGAAATACACAATTTCAATTTATGAAGCTCAATATCATGAGTGTATCTTATCTCTTTGTATTTTCCATAGTTTAGTATGGACAGAAAATCATTTTGTCCTGCATTTTGTGTTCGATAAACAGGTTTTACTCTTCGTTCCTCACTTTAGATATATCCTTGAATCCATCAACGACTGGACTAACAGGGATCAGCAGCTTGAGAGACGGGGGAGGAGAGATCAGAATCTGAGAGCATTAGACTGGAATATTGCAATAACAGGCAGGAGTTTATACTCGGGTCTTTACTATCTTTCTCATCCTGGATATTATTAGTATCACGGGTCGAAGATATCCTTTGGATTATTCAAGGTGGTTATTATCCCATTCTCGCTACAGTTGGTGTTCTTGGTAAGTCATTCCATCTGACCATTCAGCTGAGTTGAACTGAATTGCTGTTCACATTCAAATTTTAGTATTTGGAATTCATCATTTTCAGATACAGTCAAAAATCGTATTCCTTACAAATTATAACGATCAAATTACTGTTCACAACTTACTCAACAATATGCGAGGAGAAACCAGATTGTTCTTAAACTCAAAGATCTTTTTCCTGCATTCAGATTTACATTCCTACATATTCTCCCCACTCACCAATCCTGCCCAAGGCCACTATCAGGATATTTCAGTCTCCTTCTCAGTCTCAGTTCAACTGCTGAATAATTCATCATTTGTGTCTTTGGTAAATCCAGGTATAAACGTTGCAAGTCTCTTCTAATTTTGCTTACGTCACAAAATATTTGCACTTTAGATGGGTAATTTGTCCTCTCCACGGAATCTATCAGATGGGCAGACAGTGCATGGTGGTCAAGTCATTGATTCATCATCAAGAGGCACAGAATAATAATCTTTTGGTGTCTCATGAAGCAAGTTGATGGAATGCAAATGAAATCATCACCACTTGTTTTAACACAGCCTATCTGTTTGTCTCATGTCTTGTAGAGAAGGCAATGGGTCATCTTTCCCTGGTAAGGTATCTGTGTGACTGCAAACCCAGAGCAATGTGGTTTACTCTGTACTGTCCTGTGGAACAGCTGAAACAGCTAGTCAGTTCAGGATCAGCATAACATACTGGTCTGACCAGGGCTGCACAAATCCCGTGATGGTAGAAAAAAAAGAAAAGATCGCTCCCATCCTCTGCCTGATTTCCATGTTCCTGCAAGTCATTTCCATTCAGGTAGGTGATCATTCCCTGTTTCGAGTGAATTCGTTCTCATAGAGTCTCCCATAGAGAGTGATATTCATCTCCATTGGCACCTCTGGTGATGACTTTATTGATGCTGACGTACAGACGTAAGGAACATTTAAATTCCACATCATTCGCAGTGTAGAGAGAGGTAATGGCATTTTACAGCATAGGAAACAAGCTGAGACAGCTAAGTGAGGGAACAGAATTATTGCAATCAACCCTGTGAGTGTTGTTGAGATAGTACTTGGGGTATTTTGTCAGATTTTCTCTCATTTATAAGGAATAATCTTCTTGGAAGAAAGAGTGTAAAAGAGTTTCACCAGGCTAATTGTTGGGATGATTGTACCATCGGGAATGCATGAGGATCAATCTGTAGAGCTTTGAGGGAATAAGAGGTGATTGCATTGAATCTTAAGGGGATGAACAGTCACTCATTATATTCCAAACAGACAGTGATACTGTGATAAATTCCATGGCTTGTTTATTACTAGGTTTACATGATTGTCGATAGTTTAAAAGTCTCTGGGAACGTCCCTCCCACCCACGCCACTCCCCATTTCGATTGAGAGAGAGAGAGAGACGGGGTCAGACTTTGACTAATCTCTCCCCACATTATGAACGTCATGTAATCCACAATCCCGACAGGATCCTCAATACCTTCATGCTAAAACAGTTAACAATTCCCATCAGCTTCTGACCTCCATGGAGAACATGGGTCTGTCTTCAGAGATAGAAGATGCCTCTTTGAGACTTGGTACAAAACATTTGGCTGCCTTCCTCACTGCCGGCAAAACATGTTAAAGTATCATTTGTTCCACAGTCAATGCAGCCACGAGGAACATTGTGAGCAGTCTATGAGTGCAGTCTCTGCTCCATTCGTTTTTCAGGTTGGAGCACCAATGACACCCACATGTTCCTGTATAAATGTCTTAAGGGACTAAATGGCCCCCTCCTGCTTCCATAGAACAGTATCAAGGATCTGATTGGGCTCTGCCGGTTCTTGTTTAACAGCTCAATGTACTGACCAGAGCCCTCCTTTTTCTGGGGACCAGGCAGCACAATTGAATGGGCTGTCCCTCTTCTTCTTCAGTCGTTTCGATGGGCTGAATGGCTACCATATATCCATGAAACCAGCTTGAGATGCTGAATGAGCTCCCCTTTTAACTGTGGAAATGTGCAGTGTCTGGCCGTGCTGTTACATAAATGTTACCGACGCTTTAACAGCACAAATCTAACAGCTGTCCAGGTCTTGCTGCACATGGACACAGAGACTGGTTCAGGCGCTGAGGAGGGACAAAATGTTCTGACTATTATGTGATCTTCAGTGATCACTCCGCTTCTGATCTTATGATGGATGGTGGGAGAGTTTTGGCAGGGGTGTGGGTGCATAGATGTTGACAAAGAAGCTGAAGATGTTTCTGCTGAGGAAGTGAACTTGAGGATCTCCTGAACGGATATCCTGGGACTGAGAAGATTGTCAGCCACCACCCACAAACATCTTCCTTTGTGCTCTGAAAGACCCCAATCAGTAGGGAGGGAACACCTGATTCCCATTAAATTCAAATCAGTAGATGGTCCCAATGACACCCTCAGTCAAAGGCTGCCTTGATATCAAGGCCATTCACTCTTTCCTGAGCACCTGTGTTCACCTCTTGTTCATATCAATAGGTAACGGTGTCTAAGTGGGGAGCCTTTTTCCTCTCACAGGGAAATCAATGTCTGAAATTATCTGGGCTATTGAGTTAAGGGAGCTTAATCGCTGAAAGTATTTAAAGAGGGGGTAGATGTATTTTTGACCTGTCAGAAAGCTCGCGGGTGTGATGGATTGTGTATTGAAGAGGAGTTAATGCTAACAGTAGATCAGCCATGATCATATACAATGGCTTGGCAGTCCGATTTGCCTGATCTTGTTGCTTATCTTCATATTTTCTGTAGTTACAAAGTTGATGGTTGTAATGTTTCTTGACATTCTGTTATTGAATGTTGCAATCAGAGAGAGCAAAGCACTTTTGAGTCAACTCTGGGTGAGATATGGGGCTTTATTCATAATGGATCTTGGTCGAGACCATGACCAATAAATGAAGGACAAGTTTCAGACAAGAGGCACTTTGTGAGGAGACCAGAGACATCTTTCGAAGCCAGACTGGATTTCCAAATACCATTTTACAACACTTACCAAACCGTGTGTAACAGTCTCTAGGGATTGAATGAGATCCTGTGTTGCTGTGGACCAGGTATTTGGAGCAAGTGACCTCCATCTGCTCCTGTGCAGGAGCTGTGAGGGACTGAATGCAACATGGTAACATGGGACTATGGAGCAAGAGTGGGTCATCAGACAATGTGTCACTGCTCCACCATGCACTATGATCTGATGATGGTCTCAGCAACACTTTTCTGTTTGTGTACCATTTTCCTACTCTCATTTATCTGTCAAATATTTACCATACACAATTTTGAATAAATGGAAATATCCAGTCATTACAAACTTTAACAGCCCTTTGAGAATCTCTTGATCGTTTTCTGACCAATGTTCGAGGTCACTGATGTGATGTCTTTTCTCACGCCTGTACTGGTGAAAGCAAGTTTTAAATGCAACCAGTTGAGTGCTGTGGCCAATGAAATAGGTATCAGACTGAGTAATTTTCTAGAAAAATGTGAGACACAGAAAGTTGAACTCTGAACGAATGGTAAAATGATCGAGTATCCCAAATGTTTCTCTGCCTTTGAAGTTATTCTGCTCACACAAATGTGTGGGAATGCGCATTTATTCCCGGAACAGTTGAATTTGGCTGAACTCCGTTTGCTTCGGTCAGTGGAGAGTTTCCTATGAATCCTCATCTGGAATCCTCCACAAATGGTAAAGATGACTCAGGGATTTTCTGCTCTTACACCTTGTTTTCAGGCAGAACAAAGTAAGAGAGAGAGACTAATTGGCCGCTGCTTCTGAGGCTGCTCCCTCTCTGCGTGGAAAAATACTGTAATGTCAACTGAACACCAAACTGGACCATGTGCGATCTACATGAACATTCTCTGCAATGGATGATAATAGACTGTATGCTGTATGCAGGTGCATCATTGCTATTGTTGTGCACAGTGCCGTTCATTAGAAAAAAAATGTGCCCACTTTATAATTTGATGACATCTTTATATGCGTAATTTTTATAAATGGGTTGATATCTTCATAATATTTGCGTTTATATCAATAAATCACATTCATTAAAAATTCTCTAGCTTTAGTCTCCTTAACAAGAGAAAATATGTATCCAGCTGAAACACTTTTCAGAAAATTGTGCTTCAATAAGATTTCTCATCTAAAACCTTCGCAGATAATCCCCGATAACAAAAGGCCTTAATTTCAGGAATGAGTTAAGGGAAGCATCTTTGAACACCTTCGAAAGGAATTACATCTGTTTTTTTTAGTGTAGAGGATCAAAACCGCACCCAGTGTATCTGATGTGGTCTCAGCAATGCCCTGTACAGATGCAGTGAAACATTTCTGATTAAACCCAATACCCGTTGCCACAAACAACATCATTCCACTTACCTTCCTAATCACTTGCTACATCTGCAGACAGGCTTCATATGATTCACGTTCCAGGAATATGAAAAACATCTGCTTCACAGAGTTCTGCGATCTCTCTCCATTTAAATTGTTTCCTACTGATCTATCCTTCCTACCACAATAGACAACTCATGTTATATTATTTTTTCTGAAGGTTTGCTCACGAACCTTCCATGTCTATATCATAATGCAGATTCACTACCTCCATTTGAAGATATATTGAATGATCATCTTGGTGTACAAGGTAATTCATCTTTGATCCATTTAGTCCCTTCATCCAGATATTTGGCATAGAATATTGATCATTGATGTTCCCACAGTGATCTCTGATTCAAAACTAGTTACATTTTTGTAAAAATATACATTTATCTCTACTGTGACAGCAACCTAGTTCCTCTGCAGCAGTTCAGGCGGGTTGAATGGCCTCTTCCTGGGCTACGTAATGTACTCAATGAGCTGAATTGCTTCTTTCTATGTTCCTGTGTAACTCTTCCGAGGGGCAGAATGGTCTCCTCCCAAATCATTGTAAAGATCCTATGTGGCTGAATGGGGTGGGGAGGGGGCGGGGGGTGAGGTGGGGGGTTGGGGGTGGGGGCTTGGGGGTGGAGCGTTGGGGGTGGGGGGACCCTACCCTGTAACAGACTCAGGTGCTGGATTGAGGAAACAGCACTTAGGGTAGAGGCAACAGTATATCTCTGTAACAGCATTGAGGGCTGAATTGAAGGAACAACACATTGGATGGGGCGGCAGTTGACAATTCGGCTGCACCATTCAGAATGCTGATCCGATTGTGTCTGACTATCCAACTCCTGTCTTTTCCCAATAAACATTGACTCTTTTGTCCAGCTCGAGCTCAGCCTTGAATATCTTCAATAACCAAGTTTTCATTGGTCCCTGAGGATGAAGACATTGCAGGTAGCACAACATCCTTATTTCATTATGGGATCAATTATTTTAAAACGGTGTTAACCTCACATCAACTCACTGCCCCTTTTCGGATATAAGGATACAATAACTAGGAATAGACATAAAACCATTCCGCCTTTCAACTCTGTTCCACATTACCACTGACTCTTTCCAGTCAAATATGTATCAAACCCAGCCTCTGCTGCTGTCTCAGGAAGAGAATACTGTATAGCGTAACACCACACAAGCATTAAAGAAAGGAACAGGATTAGGCTATTTGGTCCATCAAGTCTGACATGCCATTCAATCATTTCTTATAAGTTCCTCAAAATCACTCCTCTACCTTCTCCCTCTAATCCTTGATCTCCTCATAAATCAAAAACTTATTTATTTGGGTCTTAATGATACTAGTGTCTGTGTCTTTGTGTGTATGTATGTTTGTGTGTGTGAGTATTTTTGTGACTACGTCTGTCTGTCTGTGTATCAGACTGTGTGTTTCTACCTGTGTTTCGGTCTATTTGTGTGTGACTGTATATGTCTCTGTGTGCTGCTATGTGTGTGTATGCCTATCTCCTTGTATGCATTGTGCATGTTAGTATATTGTGGTGTTTGCCAATACTTCTGTGTATATCAATGCCTGCAACTCTGTGCAACGGGATATCTGTTCTTTTGCGAGTTGAGAGAGCTGAGGTTGGAACCGACAGTGGGTTTAAATTGAGAATTGTTCTTTACTTAATATTGCACCTCATTCGGTTTATGGGACGTGGATGTTTGAGAATCTCCATACCAAGGCCTCCTGGTCCTCTCTTGCTCTTTCTAGGATGCTCCACACATGTCAGGGTAGGGGGCAGAGGGAACAGAAACCGGGAACTCCACCACCGGCTTGGCCCTTGCTGTCCAATGCCAAGCTGTTTCTCCTGGAATGGGAGAAGAGGAGGGAAGCAATGAGGGTGGGAGTGGGTGTCCCTGCTGTTAGTGCTGGAGGGGGTAAGGGTGAGGTTTCCGGAGGGGGTCTGAACACAGTGTTGTATCCATGCAGTTTTATTAGTGTGCGGGGCTACTGTGTCAGTGACAGAAAAAGTGGGGGAGGGAATGTGCTGAATGCAATAGTGAGAGTGGGCGTACTTGAGCCTTATTTGGAGATAGAGTGTGAGCCTTGCTCGTGGATATGTGTTAAAACAGATATACAGTGAGTGTGAGGGAGCAGATAGAATACGATGACTCTTATCCTGGCAGAGCGGGGAGGATATTGATGTTTGTCCTGTATTGCTGACCAATTCTTCAGATCATCTAAGCGTACAGGTGAGCCTCCCCAAACGTCTTGTCCAAGTCTATCATTAAAACCTTTTCAGACCCTGTCATTCAGATCCCACAGAGTCAATTTGGGTGGATCTTACAAATATCAAGGAGAAGCAAACATTGGTGTGTTATATATCAAAACTATAGACCAAAACTATCGCGCAAACTGAAAATTGGATATGCAGGCATATGTAAGGTGAAGCAGTGACACAGTGATATTATCGCTGGTATCTTAGCCCAGAGATCCAGGTAATGTTCTGAGTACCCGAGTTCGAATCCTGCCATGGCAGATGACAGTATGTGAATTCAGTAAGTATCTGGAACGAATGGTTTATGATGACCATGAATCCATTGTTGGTGGTTGGAAAAAACTCATCTGTTTCACTGGTGTCTTTTCGGGAAGGAAACTGCTGTCCTTCCCTAGTCTGGCCTGCATGTGACTCCAGACCCAAGGCAACGCTGTTGACTCTTAACTGCCCGCTGGCATGGGCAATAAATGCTGGTTATAAATGCGACGCCCTCATCCTGTGAATGGGTAACAAATAATCGTGGATGCGACAGTAATACTGGCTGGTGTCAATTTGCATCAAAACTGCGTTACCTAAGTGACTGCTCATGTTGTGAAAAATAAATTCGATAAGTGTATATCAGGTAGTTGGAGAAGAAGTTGTGAACCAACTAGAGTGCAGGTTATTTCGGATTTGGTGTTGTGTTGTCAGGAGAACTAATTACTAACCGTGCACTGAAGCAGCTTTGAGGAATTGTGATGCAATTTAGAAATTTTGAACATTATAGTCAAACATCGAGGAAGCCTGGAGACTAGAGGGTCAAGTTAGTTCCAGTGAATTGGAAAAAAATAAAATATAACATTCAGTGAGAGACAAGCAATAATTGTTTGTGTCATAGAGTCCTACAGCACAAAAATATTCCATTCGGTCAAAAGTGGTCCATTCCAAACAACATGTTCATTTACACTAATCCCATTTCCCTGCTATTGTCCGGTATCCTTCCAATCCTTTCCTACCCAAGTATTTGTCCAATGCCTATTAAATGTTGTTAATGTACACACCTCAACCACTTCCACTGGCAGCTCATTCCATATGCGTACCACTCTGCGTGTAAAACAAATTGCTCCTCAGGTTCCCTTTTATTCTTTCTCCTCTGACCTTAAGCTGATGCCCTCTATCCAGAATTGCCCAACCCTGGGGAAAAAAGACTGAGGGTATTCACTCTGTTCATGCCTCCCATGAACTTATACATTCTGCCAGATCGCCATCAGTCTCATACACCCTAAGGTTAAAAATTTCTAGCTTGTCCAGCCTCTCCTTAAAATCCAGACAACAGAGTCCTTGGCAATATCCGTGTAAATTTCTTGTGCAGTCTTTCCAGTTTAATAACATCCTTCCCAGGGCAAAGTGAACAAAACTAAACATAGCGCTACAGGTATAGCCTCACCACCATCCTGTATAACTGCAACAGAACTCGCCAACTTCGGTATTCAATGTGCAGACTGATGAAGGCCAGTATGACAAAAGCCATCTTCACTGCTCTATCTATCTCTAAATCAACTTTCAGCGAACCGTGCACCTGAATTTTCAGAGCCCATCTGTTCCATTACAAACCTTAAGGCCAAACCATTCACGATGAAACTCCGACCTTGAATTGACTTTGCAAAATGCATGATCTCACATTTATACATATTCAACTCCATTTGCCATTTCTTGGCGCACGTCCCAACTGATCAAGGTCCTGCTGCAATTTCTGATAACCTTCCTCACTATCCACAAAACCACTTTATTTAGTGTCATCTGCAATCTTACTAATCATGCCTTCTAAACTCAATCATAATACATATAACAAGCACACCACTAGTGACAGGCCTCCAGTCCGACAAGAATGCTTTCCATTATTACTCTCTGCTCCCTACCATCAAGACAATTTTGTATCTAATTTGCCATGTTCCCACTCCAGTCCTTGCAATCTACCCTTCCAGAGATGCGTACCATGTGAACCCTTATTGATGGCCTCACTAAAATCAGTTGGACGACGTATACCACACTGCCCTTCGTCAACGTTACTGGTCACTTCATCAAAGAACGCTAAGAAATTTGTCAGCCATGAACTCCCATACACAAAGCTGTGCTGACTGCTTCTAATCACAGCCTTTCCAAATATGCATTTATCTTATGTCTCAGAATCTTGCCAAATACCTTACCCACTACAGATGTCTGATTTACTGGTCTATAGTTCCCAGGTTTTTCTTTGTCGCCCTTCTTGAATAAGGGCACAACAATCCCTGTACTCCAGTCATTTGGGACCTCACCCATGGCCAGCGATGATGTACAAATATCTGCCAGTCCACCACAATTTCTTCTCTATCCTCTTACAATGTTCTTGGATTATCTAGTTTATACAAAGACTGCAAAGTCTGAAACAAGAGCCAATTTCTTTAACGTACAAACACCCAAGAATGAGAAAGTGACTTAATGATGGTTAACATTACAAATTAAATATTATATTAATCATAAGACGTGACATCAGAGAAATATCAGAAATTTAGAATCCAGAAAAGGAGGGACATGAAACTGATAAGGAAATCAAAAAGCAAACATGCACGCTAACAAACAGGAACACAAAGACTGCATAAATCTACGATCTACATTTCAAAGGAAACAAAATAAAAACATGTTCAAATGTGGAAATTTGTAATCGGGAGATGGGATGTTACTGTGGAGAACAGGGAAATGGCCGAGAAATAACCAGTTACTTTGCATCTGTCTTCATGGAGGAAGAGCCAGACAATCACCCAAAAATACCAAATGATCATATCGGCCTTCAGGAGCTAAAGGCATAAAGTCAATTCTTATCAGTAACAAGGTACACTTGAACATGTAGCTGGATTGAGCATTGCTAAGTCTGATGAAACAGATGTACTCAAAATGTCAGAAATAAATCAGCAATAGAAGTATTAATTGCACTGGTGATGACTGTGTTTTATTTTCCTGTACATTCCAAAGAGGCTGGAAAGCCATTGTAGATAAATGGAAGGTAATAAACGTGATCCAAACATGATAGTAGATGAATGGAATGGATTCAGGCATCCAGATAGTGAAAAAGTGATAGTGAAAAGAAATGCAGACCATTTAACTTGACAACTGTAGAGACATTTTTGGAATCTATGAGACACGATGTGTTATTGGATATTTGGAAATTAACAGCAACATTGAAGAGAATCAGGGTGCATTTTTGAAAGGAAATCATACTTAACAACTTCGGAATTATGTATGTGGAAAGTTAAAGTTGGGTTCAACTTCAATTAAAAGAGTCAGAATATCGATGCAATGAAATATTGAAGTAGTTTCATAGTGTATTGGTGAGACTGTACCTGGACAATTGTGTCCAGAGTTGGTGAACCTGTACCTAGAGCATGTGTACAGTTTTGGTGACCTAATCTGAGAAAGGATATACTGACCACAGAGGAAGTGCAATGGACATTCTCCAGATTCGTCCCTCAGGTAGTGAGATTGTCTGATGGAGCAACTCGGCCTGTGTACTCTAAGGTTTCAAAGAATGAGATGTGATCGCAGTGAAATTTGAAAATTTACGAAACATAGGACAAGGTGGAAATAAACAGCATGTTTCTCTGGCTGCCTACTCTACATTTAAGGGGAAAAAAATGGCAGGATAAGGGACAGGCCATTTAAGACTGCAATAAGAAGTAAATTCTTCACTCGGAGAGAACTGACTAATACAGGGACATGGAATTCTGCTGGCAGGCAAGTTTAGGGAGAATTCCCAGGTATTCAACAAGTGTGTCAAGTGGAACAGAATAACCAGGGAATAGGTAAAAGTCATTGGTGACTTGCCAAGTTTCATCTAAATCAACTTTAATGGTAGGAGTCGGAAGGTGGTGGTAGAAGCCTGTTGGTGTGACTGGAGGCCGGTGTCTAATAATGCATCATAGGGATCAATGTTGTGTCCCTTATTATTTGTGATTCGGATATGCCAGTATTGGACTGGGGTGGACAAAGTTAATAATCACACAACACCAGGTTTATTCGGAGGCACGAGTTTTCAAACCTCACAACTACCTGATAAAGAAACAGCGCTTCGAAAGCTAGTGCCTCTGAATGAACCTGTTGAGCTATAGCCTGGCGTTGTGTGATCTATAACCTTATTATTTGTGAAATTCATAAATGGTGATCTGTGAAAATAGACAAGAGGGGGGGAGAGTGTGATAACTAAGTTTGTGTTTGATACAACGATTGACCGGGTGGTTGGCAGTGAGGAGGAAGGTCTTATGTTACGGAAGATACACATGGACAGATCAGTAGCAGATGGAATGCAACCCTGATAAATATGAGGTGGTGCACTTTGGAAGAAGGAAGCAGACAGCGGAGTACTCAGTGAATGGCAGCACACGGGAGAGCTCAGAAGGAGCCTGAATGTGACGGGACAGGTTAATCCACAAGTTCAAAATACAAAGGTAGTGTAAGCATAGCCTTTATTCATTGAGGCACAGATTATAAGTGCTATGCAGAACTTTGGTTAGGCCAAGATAGAATACTGTATATTTCTGGGAGCCACATTACAGGAAGGATGTGATTGCACTGGAGGGAGTGCAGAGGAGATTCACCATGTATGGAGCATATCAGCTGGATAAGTTCAGGTTGTTTAGTTTGGAGCAGAGAAGGCTGAGGGGGATGTGATTCAGAATGAAACGATTATGAGGGACATGGACAGGGTGGATAGACAACAGCTGTTCCTTTATGT
This sequence comes from Hemiscyllium ocellatum, assembly GCF_020745735.1. NCBI lineage: Eukaryota > Metazoa > Chordata > Chondrichthyes > Orectolobiformes > Hemiscylliidae > Hemiscyllium > Hemiscyllium ocellatum. The sequence continues at coordinate 1,329,053 of NW_026867726.1, read as the reverse complement.
CAGAGGGAGAACAAGGGGAAGCACATTCTTAAAGTGAAGTGTTTGAGATTTAGAGGGGACTTGAGGATCATTTTTTACCGAGGGGGTTTTGGGATCTGATATGTACGACCGGAGAGGGAGTTGTCACGGGTAACCTCAGAGCTGTTACAAAGTACTTGGACGACCTCTTGAAGTGTCATCACATTCCCAGCTCATTTTATAATGGGAGAGCTAACAGAAAACAGTGAGTAGGAATAAATCAATGTTTTTTTTAGAGAAGAAGACTTGGGGGTAGAGCAGGATGCAGTACTTGGACCCTAGCTATTTCAAATACTCACCAAACTTTTGTCAGAGGGAATCAAATGCAATATTTCCAATCCTGCTGATGGCATTAATTGATGTCAGATTGTGAATGGGTGAGGAGGATGTAAAAAAAGCTCCAATGTGACTGAGGCAAGTGGAGTGTCTGTGCAAAATGCGAGGCAATGAAGAGCAATGTGGGCAGATGTGACGTTGTGCTCTTTGATAGGAAAAAGAGAATGGCAGCCTACCATTTGAAAAGGTTGAAAAATGTTACTCTATAAAGGGACTTATGCTTCTGATTGCTTCATTCTTCACCGACCTCAGCCGTCCATACAGGGCAGTGAGTTCTGAAGCCAGAAAATACTGGGAATGGAATTTGGACACATTATCAGTGTACATAGACCCACCAGGTGGATAGGTGTAACACTGAAAAGGATCTGGAACTCCCTGTACACTAGTCGCTGAAAGTAATTTTTTGTAGGAACAGAAAGCAGTTAGGAAAGTAAATGCTTTGTTGAACTTTATTTCAGGGGGATTTGAGTCCAGGTGTAAGGGTGTCTTACTGCAGCTGTACAGGGCCTTGGTGAGACCCCATCTCGAACATTGTGCTGTATTGTGGGCATTTTTGGCCTCCTCACCTAATAAAGGACAAACCTGACATTGAGGGAGTGCAGCAAAGATTGTGGGAGGAGAGTTTGGGGCAACTAGGCCTGTATTCCATGGGCTTTAGGAAAATGAGTGGAGATCTCAGTGAAATATATAAAACTCTAACAAGGCGAGACAGATCAGAAGCAGGGATGATAATTTTGGAGCCAAATCAGAGACCATTGAACAGTTTATCACATGTCTGTGCGTCTGGAGTCACTTATAGTCCAGACCAGGAAACTACCGGAGATTCACTTCTTGAAAGTACATTGGGGAAGCAAACAGCTGTTTACAATCGACATTGGCTTCAGGGTACTATTACAGGTACCTGATTTTAAATCTCGATATTTTATTAATTGTTTTTAACTTCCACCAGCTGCCAGAGCATTAGCCTGGTCTGGATTGGTAATACAATGACATTTCCACAGCAGCACCATCTCCACATGGGGACCTATCTGAAACCACACTGCGCAGGTTATTTTTGTGCTGCTTGACAGCTCTGTCAAAAAGAACTCTCACCCATTTGACTGTCATGATGGGACTGAGGGGGAGGTAATTGGTCAGGTTGTAATTATTCTCCTCTTTGGACATAGCTGAGTAATTTTCCACATTGCTAGGGAGATGGAGCTGGAATAAAACAGCTTCCCCAGGGACACGGCTTGTTGTGCAGCACAACCCTTCAGTCCTTTGCAGGAATGGGGTCAGGGCATACTTTCTTTGTCGTAACTACTGTGTTCATCTGTTTCTTCTTGTCAAGTGCAGTGACTCAAGTTAGTTGAAGGCTGGTATCTGTGATTCTGTGGGCATCATGACATGGGTAAAATGAATAATTGACTAAACACTTCTGACTAAGAATGGTGCAGAAACCACATTCTGGTCTCTTACACTGATATGCAGGTCTGTTCCATTATTTAGAATGGGGATGTTTGTGGATCCCTTTCCTCCATCATTTGTTTAATCGTCCATCACCATTTATGACTGAATGTGGCAGGACTGCAGAGCTTCAATCAGACCTGTTGGTCAAGTGCGGTAGCTTTAATGGGTTAACATGAGGTTTAGGTTCACATGGTTCTGCACAGAAACGTTCACCCACATTCGTCACTGAGCCATAGATCATTTTGATCGTAATGGCAGACTGAGGAGATTTTCCCAGGCAAAAAATTGCAGGTTGTGATGAAATGCAGGTCTGCTTCTCCTGCTGCTGTGATCTATGGCACTACATGAATACGCAGTTCCGAGCTGCAATATCTGAAATGCAATTCTGCTGTCTGTCCCTTAGTTCACGTCGAGACCCATTCACCCATCAATCTGTACTCAGTTACCTACTCTGGTTTCTGATGTGGAAATATTTCCATTTTTAAATTCTCATTCTGCTGACGGTGTCTCCCCGGGTCTTGCCTCCAATCTGACACATTCCGCAAAAGCACTTTACTGATTTTAATTCAATTGTTTAATTCATCTGCAGTTTTCCTTCAGTAATGCCATCTTCTGTGTTTGAGGTGAATGTATTTCCCTCTGTTTATCTCCCTGACCATGATTAAGAGTTCTGTAGTGTCACAGATGCCAATCTTATGTAGTTTCAGAGCCAATGAATTCTCTGTATTCCCAATCATCTTCTCCACATTGTATGTTTCCTCCTTTGGTTTGATGACTTATCACTCATGGCTGCCTTGTCCTCCCCTGAGTATGTCTCATCTTCTTTGGGATGAAATTCTGACATTAGCTAGAGAATCATCCCCAGAAACTCCTGCCGTTGCTGCTCCATCGTCTTCCCTGCTCGACCCCCCTTCCAATTAACTCTGGCCAGCTCCTCCCACATGTCTTTGTAGTTACATTGCTCAATTATAATCACATCACATCAAGAAGAGAGCAATAGATATAAACCGAAAGATGGAGTTTTGAGAGATGGGATGCGAAGAATAATTGGTGGATTTCTTAACTAATTATAAAGAGAGAACGAGAGAGAATATGGATGTGGAGATAAGGAAAATGAGAAAACTAGATTATCGAAATAGGTAAATGTACATCCCTCACTGTTTGGCAATTCCTGTGTGCTGTGTTCTTTTGTACAGTACATGTACAACCGAGTAAAATGTTCAAATGCTGGGTCGGATGTCAGAATTTTTCTCTCCAATAATAAGATAGACACTAGCTTTGGAAAGAACTCAGCAGGTCAATATATTTAATTCCCATAGCAAGGGGATTAACTGAAATAATTTGGGATACCATAAGCAAGATTTATAACACATATCCTGATAAGAATGAGAGACAAGAGTAAGGAATCCCAGGAAAGGGGGAACGTTGAGAGAAGGGGAACATATCACGTGATATGAGGCTCAAATAATGACTTAATGCTTTATAAATGCTATCCATCATGTGCACCATTTCTTGTTAACTGTGTCTCCGTTGTTCATTCAGAATGTGTTGTACACTTATGAACAATCTTCCTTATCTGAACATATTCTGATTAAACAGTGTGTATAAAATCATTGTTCCTCCATTTCAAACTGTCCCGTTGTCGTACATGAACATCAGCTGGACACTCAAAGACATGACCCACTATCAACTAGTTTCCATACATACAGAAAAAGAAGGACACCACTTTGACTGGGACTACACACACATCGTAGCACAGGCGAAACAAAGAGAAGAACGAAAGTTGTTAGAGGCATGACATTCCAAACAGAAGTACATTAATAAACACATCAATTTAGATTCTATCTATCTTTCCTTGCAAAAAAGAACTGGAAATGACATCACCCAACTTAAGAAACCAAAACCTATCAATAGACAGCCGGGACAGACCACCAGTTTGTCACCGGAGACTCTAACTGATGATGTTACCTCGTCACCGTGATGAAACATCTGAAAACAAACCTTCAAGCTCAGCGAGCTAACTTACATACTTATAAATTGTTATTTTTTTAAAAAGTTGAATTAGGGACTTCTCTGTCACTCATGTTTTAACAGATTACGAGACGAGATGAGCTTTTCTGGGTGTGTGGTTTTAATTAACAGAGGGGCTCGACATCGACATCATAACGGTTTGAGGGCTTGTCGTATGGGATTTGGACAGATTCGGGGTACAAAAATTCCCAGCAGATTCCATCACTTGGCAGTTAGTGACCTAGATCTTCAAATAAAACAGGTGAGAAAATTCATTTAATGTTGTTTCTTTGTGATTGGTTAAATTAATGGCTTTGTACATTATGAAAGAGGTTCTGGGGTTTGAAGATGATTCCCAAATTTGCCAAGAAAGTGTAGAAAGACAAAGGAAGAGCATACTTTTAGAATTAACATGGAGATGAGAATTGTCTTTCACCAGAAACAAAAGGAAAGCTGTCATCATAATGGAGTTGGTCAAGCACTTTGGTCTATCAGAGAAGCAGGAAGCTGCAGTCGAGTTAGAAAAAAAAACTTAAATTGCAATTGAGGCAACTGGAGTGAGAGATAAAGGGAGAGGCAGAAAGAGAAAGAGAGAAGATAGAGAAAGGGAGGAAAAGGAAGGGAGGGAGAATTTGAAATTCAGACGTTTGGAACTAGATATGAAAGTTAAATTAGCAGAATGAAGGTGAAGAGAAAACATAGGGATGTACGCAACTATGTTAGTACATTGCCATATTTCGGTGAGAAAAATGTCAAAATCATTTTTATTTTAGTTGCAAAATTGGCTCGGCAGATGGCGTGTCCAGTGAATTTGTGGGTAATGCTAGTTCAGTCGAAGATGGTTGGCACAGTTTGAGAGGTATGTGCAGTGCTCTCACATGAGGGAGCAAGAGATTATGCAGATGTGAAACAGGCTATTTTGAGAGCTTATGAATTGATTCTCGAAGAATATAGACACCGATTCAGAAATATAGAGATAGAACCAGGTCAGACTTATATTGAGTTTGGAAGAATTAACCACAGTCATTTTGATAAATGGGTGCAGGCCTTAACAATGGATAAGACCTGTGAGGCCCGAAGAAAGATTATTCTGCTGGAGGAGTTTAAAGACTCACTTCCAGAGATGGTAAGAATTCATGCGAATGAACAGGAAGTTCAAGAAATGAGAAGCGCAGCAGAAATGGTTGTTAAGTATACATTGGTGCATGAGATGAAATTTAGCTTCTGGGAGGATTTTCATCCTGAGAGGGATAGAAACTGGGAGAAGGGGAGATCCTATGCTGCAAAGCATAGAGTAAAGCACACTGACAATAGCTTGCCACAGGTGAAAAGAAAGTCCAAAGGGTTGAAAGGAAGTGAAAGGCCTCAAGTGTTTTTACTATAACGAAGTGGAAGACATAAAATTACAGTGCCGATGGTTTAAGAAGGGCACTGGGAAAATCTGTTTTCACTGCAGGAAACTGGGACACACAGTGCTGGGGGTTGAAGGAAGACACTTTGGGAAAAGAAATAAAAGAGTTTAAGCCAGTGGCATTAGTGAAGCTGGTAAAGGAGACCCGAAGTAGAGCCGATGAGCTGCAGGTGAGTGCACAGCCTCGACAGGGGCTGGGTGTGGAGTCAGTGCCTGATCTCTATAAAGAATTCGCAACTGTAGATAAACCTTACTTAGAAAAAATGGGGTGTGGGGGAAGACAAGAAGTCTTAATTTTGCACGATGCGGGATCTGTTCAGTTTCTAATGGTTGCGAAGTGAGGAGCCGGAAAGGTGCAACAGATCAGGCAGCATCCGAAGAGCAGGAAAATCGATATAGCAGGCATAAACCCATCATCACAATGTGGCGGGGGGACGAGGGGGCTGAAAGATAAATAGCAGGGTAGGAGCTGGGCTGGAAGAAGGGTCACTGGGAAGGCGATAGGAAGATGTAGGTGGGAGTGTTAGTGATATGTCAGAGGGGAGGGTGGAGTGGAATAGGTGGGAAGGAAGATGGACAGTTAGAACAGTTCAATAGGGCAGTGCTAAGTTGAACGGTTGAAACTGGAATGAGGTTGGAGGAGGGGAGATTTGGAAATTGGTGAAGTCGATGTTGATGCTGTATAGTCTGAGGGCTCCAGCTCTCCTGCCACCTATCGACTTCATCCTCCTCTCCGACCTATTGCCATCAGACCCACCTGTATCTACCTATCACCTTCCAAGCTATCTCCCACGCAGCTCCACCATGCCCTCCTATTTAATTTTCAGCCCCTTCCCCCTTCCGTACCTCCCATTTTTCTGATGAAGGACTCATCCCTGAAACGGCAACTCTCCTGCCACTCAGATGCTGCCGACCTGCTGTGCTTTTCCAGGCCCACACTTTTCAACTCTGATCTCCAGACTCTGCAGTCCTCACTTTTCCTTGGCCACTAATAGTAAGAGATGTAAGTATTTTCACTCTTTCTGACATGTTGCTCAACAGCGTGATAATCTGTGAAATGGGGACAGAAATTAAGCATTCCCTGTGTAACATCAGGTTGGAGTGCCAAATCAAGGCTGGGGAATTAACAGTGAGATTGAGTGACAGGGTATCAGTTCCAGGAATACAGTTTGTTCTTGGGAATGATTTAGCAGGATCCAAGTTCGGAGAGGCACTCCTTGTGGTGGAGAAGCCAAAGTAAGACCAGGGAAATTGTCAATTAAAAGAAAAGTACCCAGGGATTTTTCCAGACTCTGTAGAAACAAGATCCCACTGTCATAATTTCCAGCAGGAAGGAAAACCGAAAGAAAAAGCCAAAGGAGTTGATATACGGAAGACTCAGGCGAAACCATTTCTCGTGGCTGGAATGCACACGGAATTGGTTAATTTTTGTTGTACATGTCATACATGCCAAATGGTAGGCAAGTCACATGCAGTATTAAAACCAATACCTTTGTTGCCAATTCCTGTATTCGAAGAACCTTTCACATGGGTTATGATTAATTGTGGAGCTTCCCTTTCTAAAATAAAAGTGGAAACTAATTTCTGCTGGTCATAATGGATGTGTCTACCCGATTTCCAGGGATAAATCCATTACGGGGGTGTTAAGGTAAAAAGGGAGGTAGACGAGTTGGTAGCTTTTTGTACTGGCTGTGGGCTACGCAGTGTGATTCAGTCAGACCAATGGTCTCATTTTACCGATCAGCTGTTTAAGGACGTCATGGATAGCTTTGGCATACAGCAGTTTAAATCAAGTGCATCGCATCCTGAATCCCCGGGAGCCTTGGAAAGTTGGCATCAGATGCTGAAGACAATACGAACAGCGTACTGACAGAATTACCCGAACGATTGGAATAAAGGTGTCTCATTATATTGTTTGCCGTTGTGGTTCTGTTCGCCGAGCTGGGAGTTTTTGTTGCAACCGTTTCGTCCACTTTCGAGGTGACATCCTCAGTGCTTGGGAGCCTCCTGTGAAGCGCTTCTATGCTGATTCCGCCGGCATTTATAGTGGTTTGAATCTGCTGCTTCCGGTTGTCAGTTGCTGTCCGCTGCAGTGGCCGGTATATAGGGTCTAGGTCGATGTGTTTGTTGACAGAATTTGTGGATGAGTGCCATGCCTCTAAGAATTCCCTGGCTGTTCTCTGGTTGGCTTGCCCTATAATAGTGGTGTTGTCCCAATCGAATTCATGTTCTTTGTCATCTGAGTGAATGGCTACTAAGGACAGCTGGTTGTGTCGTTTCGTGGCTAGTTGGTGTTCATGGATGCGGGTGTTAGCTGTCTTCCTGTTTGTCCTACGTCCTGTTTTGTGCAGTCCTTGCATGGGATTTTGTACACTACGTTGGTTTTGCTCATGCTGGGTATCGGGTCCTTTGTCCTGGTAAGTTGCTGTCTGAGAGTGGCTGTTGGTTTGTGTGCTGTTATGAGTCCTCCTGGTCGCAGCAGTCTGGCTGTCAGGTCAGAAATGCTCCTGATGTATGGGAGTGTGGCCAGTATCTTGGGTTGTGGCATGTCCTCATTTCATTGTCTTTCCCTTAGGCATCTGTTGATGAAATTGCGCGGGTATCCATTTTTGTTGAATACCTTGTATAGGTGTTCTTCTTCCTCTTTTTGTAGTTCTGGTGTGCTGCAGTGTGTTGTGGCCCTTTTGAATAATGTCTTGATGTAACTTTGTTTGTGTGTGTTGGGGTGGTTGCTTTCATAGTTCAGGACTTGATCTGTATGTGTGGCTTTTCTGTATACATTCGTGGTGAATTCTCCATTCGGTGTTCTCTGTACCATCACGTCTAGGAATGAGAGCTGGTTGTCCTTTCCTTCCTCTCTCGTGAATCGGATTCCTGTGAGTGTGGCGTTGATGATACGGTGTGTGTTCTCTATTTCTGTGTTTTTAATGATTACAAAGGTGTAGTCCACGTATCTGACCCAGAGTTTGGGTTGTAATTGGGTTAAAACTGTTTTTTTTTTAACCTTTGCATACTGCTTCTGCTATGAGTCCGGAGATCGGTGCGCCCATGGGTGTTCCGTTGATTTGTTCATATATCTGGTTGTTGAATGTGAAGTGTGTTGTGAGGCACAGGTCCAGTAGTTTAAGTATGCCGTCTTTGTTAATAGGTTCAACGTCCTGTTGTCTGTTGTGTATGTCCAGCAGGTTGGATATTGTTTCGCTGGCTAGGGTTTTGTCAATAGAGGTGAACAGTGCCGTTACATCGAATGAGACCATGGTTTCTTCCTTGTCTTTGTGCATATTTCTGATGATGTCCAAGAATTCTTGAGTTGACTGTATAGAGTGTCTGGATCCGCTGATCAGGTGTTTCAGTTTCTGTTGTAGCTCTTTAGCCAGTTTGTGTGATGGTGTTCCTGGCAGTGATACTCTGGGTCTGCGTGGGATGTCTGGTTTGTGCACTTTAGGTAGTCCATAGAATCTGGGGATGTTGTTGCTTTCCGGTTTCATTCTTTGTAGGTCAGACCTGCTTATCTGTCCGTTTTTTTTTGTAGATTCCTCAGTGTGTTGTTTATCCAATGGTGAGCGGCGGAGTGGGCTCAAACTCCCTCTTTTGGTAGGTGTTGGTATCTGCAAGTAGTTGTTCTGCCTTTTGAGTGCAATCTGATTTGTCCAGGATCACAGTCATTCTGCCTTTGTCTGCTGGTAGTATGATTATGTTCTTATCGTTTCTTCGTGATATTAGATCTTCTTTCTCCTTGGTGTTGAGGTTGTGTGTTTGTCTTTTCCTTGTTAGCATAGGTACGATACTTTGTCTCATTGTTTGTTGTGTCTCTTCTGTCAATCCATTGTTCCTGAGTGTGCATTCTAGTGCTGCTAGGAAGTCTGCTGTCTTGGCATCCCTGTGGTTGTAGTTAAGTCCTTTGACCAATATTGTTCTTTCCGTGTCTGTGAGCTGTCTGTGGTGTGTGTTGTGGTGTCCTTTTCGTTGTGTGTTAGTTTGGCCATTTTTTCTTTTAGTGCCGTCGAGTGCAAGGACTGCACAAAACACTACATAGGACAAAAAGGAAGACAGCTAATAACCCGCATCCATGAACACCAACTAGCCACGAAACGACACGACCAGCTATCCTTAGTAGCCATACACTCAGATGACAAACAACATGAATTCGATTGGGACAACACCACTATTATAGGGCAAGCCAAACAGAGAACAGCCAGGGAATTCCTAGAGGCATGGCACTCATCCACAAATTCTGTCAACAGACACATCGACTTGAACCCTATATACCGGCCACTGCAGCGGACAGCAACTGACAACCGGAAGCAGCAGATTCAAACCACTATAAATACCGGAGGAATCAGCACAGAAGCGCTTCACAGGAGGCTCCCAACACTGAGGATGTCACCTGGAAAGGGGACAAAAATTTTGCAACAAAAACTCCCAGCCCGGCGAACAGAACCACAAAAACGAGCACCCGAGCTACAAATCTTCTCACAAACTTTGAATAATGTTTGCCATTGGAGATGCCCCAAATAAATCGACGCACTTTACTTCCTTTGAATTGATATTCGTACATGAAGTGAGAGGTCCTTTGAAATTAATTAAATATAAAGTGACAGGACAGAAGTCGGAGATCTCACACTTGGATTATATATGTGAGGTGAGGGAGAGATGAGACCGAGTAGGTGAGTGAGCTAAACAGCACCTGAAGAGGACGCAGCATATAGTGAAGCAGGTGGCAGATAAAGACTCTGAAACTTTGACGATTTCCCGTGGGGATGATGTATTAGTATTTCCAGCAGTGGTAGGAAATCACTTTAAAGCCAGGTTTAGTGGCCCCTTTCAAATTAAAAAATATTGAGTCAGTTCAATTATCTGGTAAAGATATGGCAAAAAAGTTAGAGTACGTCATGTGAATGAATAATGCTCCAGACAGATTTAAGACTCAGGTACGGAGTTGTGGCCAGATGAACAAATTGTGCAGTTTATCTGTATGATGTAATGATCTTTAGCAAGTAATTGAAAGCTCACATGTTACAGCTGGTCGAGCATGTTGAATGATTACAAGAAGTAAACTTGTTAATAAACGTTAAAAAAAAAACAAAATTCACGAAGGCAGAGGTGATGTTATTAGGACATTACATTGGACATGGAAGGTTGACCCCATGGAACACAAAGACGAAGGGCTTTGAGGAATTTCTATGACCATCCTCGAAGAAAGAGGTGCATCGATTTTTGGAACTGTGTGGATTCTATCGGAAGTTTGTTGCAAACTTCAGCAGCGTCTTGGCACCACTGATGGATTTGTTAAAGAAGAACACAAATTGTGGTGGACAGAACAATGGCAGGAGGTATTTGAGAATTTTAAAGCAGGATTAATCACCCCACACCAGTTTTAGCTGTACCAAATATTTTGAAGCCCTTTGAAAATTGTGTTTGATGCTCGGGATATAGTGGTCGGAGATGTATTGATACAGAAAGATGATGATGGAATTGAATGGCTGATTGGCTACTTCTCGAAAAACTTTATCAACCAGAAAAAAATACAAAATCTCCATTATTGAAAAAGAATGATTAAGTTTCGCACTGGACTTACAATATTTTAATGTTTATATGACAAATGAATTGTCGGAGATGGTTGTGGACAACGATAAACCTCTAGCATTTTTTGTAATATTTAAAGACCAGAATACGAGACTATTTAATTGGAGTGTTATCTTACCGACGTTAAACATACAAAATGTACATGCTGTTGGTCCTAAAATGTGATAGCAGATGCGTTATTGCGGATTTAAAGGAAAACATTGAGATAAGATTTGACTTATTGCAGTGTTATATATGTATGCAAGAATTAATATGCATGGTATAGCTGAGATGAATACTTTTGTATTTCATAATAATGGGATAAAGAATTAGAGGAAAACAAATGAAACCATCTTTACATTCTGCTGGTTCATGTTTTTTTTCCTGAAGGGGGAGGTGTTATGAAGCCAAAAGTATGTCAGGTTACTTTAAGACAGAATGGGTTTTGCTGAATAGAAAGTACAGCCACAGATGCCAGCTAAAAGTCAGGCTTTTTCACATGTCACAGTTAGCTGGGAAATGGATAGCTGATTTTAGGTTGCTGTTTTGACAACAATTCAAATACAACCAAAGAGTTTAACTAACGCTCAGGATACCAGAAGGCAATGGAATGTGAATATTATTGTTTGGAAACCTGGAAAGCAATCAAATTATGAGAATTATTGTATCATGGGGAATATATAAACCCAGCATTTTGAAACTAGAGGGAGAGCCACTGCTATCCAACAACAGAGTAACTGATGTAGAGTAGGAGTGCTAACTGGCCGTCACAAACACTCTCTAGCAAAGATACATGTTCATGTCAAACCTACTTGCAGTAAACAAAACATGACCCAGGGAGATCAGCAGCTGGAAGAGTGAAAGCAGCGGGGAAGATAGAGACTGTATGGTCTTGAGATTGTAATGTTTAATATGTGGGTTATTGGAACAGCATATTTTTACAGAGTCAGAGTCAGATAGTAAGTAGCTAAGACAAGGGGGGCTTGGATTTGTGAATAGTTGTTGTTTAGTGTTCACTATTAAAGTTAAGAAAATAACTTGTTATTTTTTGTTTAAATAGTGGAATGTAAGGAGATCTGTGTCACTCATATTTTAACAGATTACGAGGTGGGGCGAGCTTTTCTGGGTGTTTGGTTTTAATTAACAGAGGTGTTCGACTCCACCTTGTAAATGTCCATTCACACTAACTCCATTTCCCTGCAGTTGGCCCATATCCTTCAGTCCTTTCCTATCCACATATTTATCCAAATGCTTTTGAAATGTTGTTAATGTACCCCCTTCCCCTCAACCACATCTGCTGGCAGCTCATCCATGGACCAGCCTCTGTGTAAAGAAGTGGCCCCTCAGGTTCCCTTTTATTCTTTCCACTTTAACCTTAAACTGATCGCCTCTCGTCCTTGATTTTCTAAACCTTGGAAAAGACTGAGAGCATTCACCCTATCCCTATTCCTCATGATCTTATACAGCTCTATAAGGTCCCCCACCCCCGTCTCAATCTCCTACACTCTAAAGAAAAGGTCCTAGCTTGTCCAACCTCTCCCTATAATTCAAACAATTGGGTTCTGGCAACGTCCTTGTAAATTTCTTCTGCACTCTTTCTAATTTCATTACATCCTCCCTAAAACAAAGTGACAAAACCTGAACACAATAATCCAAGTGCAGCCTTACCAAAGTCCTCTGTAACTGCAACATAAATTCCCAACTTCTATACTCAATATCCTGCCTGATGAAGGCCAGTGTCCCAAATGTCTTTTTCACTGCCCTGTCTACCTGTGACTCCACTCTCAGGGATCCGTGCAGCTGAACGCTAAGGTCTCTCTGCCCACTATACCCCGTAGGCTGCTCCTATGCACCATGGAACTCCTACCTTGATTTGAGATTCCAAAATGCAAGACCTCATTCTTCTATATTAAATTCCATTTGGCATTTCTCAGCATATTACCCACGTGATTAAGGTCCTGTTGCAATTTCTAATAATCTACCTCACTGATCACGCTACCATTTATTTTAGTGTCATCTGCAAACTTAATAATCATGGCTTGTACATTCTCAACCAACGCATAGATAACAAACAGCAATGGACCCAGCCTCCAGTCTGACAGGTATCCTTCCACTAAACTCTCTGCTTCCTACCAACAGGCCAACTGTGTATCCAATTTGCCAAATCCCCCAGCATTCCACGCTATGTAACCTTACACAGCAGCTGCCATGTGGAACTTATAAGGCCTTACTGAAATCCATAGAGACTACGTTTACTGCTCTGCCCAAATCACCTTCTTGGTCACTTCATCAAAGAACTCTAACAAATTTTGGAAGCACGATCTCCTACTAACAAGTCTATGCTGACTGCTCCGAATCAAACCCTGTGTAAGTAAGGGGCGCAGTCAATGGTGTGCTGTCCTTCATTGTAAGATGATTCGAGTACATAAGTAAAGCCATCGTCCTGCTGTTTTAGAGCCTTGCTGAGAGATTATTTGGGGCACTCTCTACAGATTTGATGTCCTTTGTAAGGGATGATCTCCTTACCACAGACACGGGTGATGGTAACATGAGAATAGAGTGAAGAAGCTGAGTGTTTAATCTGTAGAGCTGAGAGACGAAGAAATGATGATGCTGAAACACGAGGAGGAGCAGCGATCACTTATTTACAAAACAGACATTGACAGGGAGAGAAATTCCATACTTTACCCAGGATTGGTTGGTTTTATTTATTGTCACGTGTACCTCAGTACAGGGAAACACTTTATTTATGAGCAGTGGAGGCAGATTATAGTAAGCATGACCAGACCGATCAGAGGGTGGAAGTAGACTTGGACAGAGTAAGACAAACAGGTTACACTGAACAGGACATGCACTAGACAAGATCAACTTGAACAAGATCAGCACTATTTGAACTAAGAGAGTCCATCCATCAGTCTAATGTGGCTCTCCTAATAGTTTATATGCCTAAATTAACTCTCCCCACATTATTGTGCAGTCGGCGTGTGACCCCGTACTGAACGTCATGTTGCTCACAATCCCCAACAGCAGCCACAATACCTTCCATTTGAAACAGGTAGCTTTTCCCAACAGTTTCCGCCCTACATAGAGAACACCAGGCTGGCTTTTTGGAGATGAAAGATGCCTTCTTGAGACTTCATACACGACATATGGCTTCCCTCCTCATCACGAGAAAACCACATTAAAGTCCCACGTGTGTATCATGAGTGACAGCGCCACGAGGAACAACGTGGAGCAGTCTGTCTGTGCAGCCTCTGCTCCACTTGTTCATCATGTTAGAGCATCAATTAGGAGACACTTAAGACTGCTGATGCTGGAAATCAGAGTAGAGAGTGGACTGCTGGAAAAGCACAGCAGGTCAGGCAGTATCCGAGGAGCACGAGAACCGACATTTTGGGCATAAGCCATTCATCAGGAATCAGCATAAATTCCCTCATTCTGCCTCCGTGTAAGTGCATTGAGGGGGGAATGGCCTCCTACTGTTCCTGTGTAAGTGGTTCAAGGGACTGACTGGCTTCTTCCTCGTCCGATTAGACAAGGACAGGGGTCTGACTGGGTTACCCCTGGTTCCTGTTTGACAGTTCGATGTGCTGACAAGTGTGACAATGCTGCAGCTTTAAGAGGTTATTTTGTCCTGGTTTCTTTTACGAGAGAGATTGAAGGATTGTTACCAAGCTGGCTAGTTCAGACTATTTGAGTAAACAGCTAGCGAGGCCTTGGGTTTATTTTAATGCAGCTTGAATGGGTGTAGCTAGCTCTCACAGATTAGGATCACTGGGTTTTGGTTGGGTTCTCCACAAAGTTGGATGTTTCAGGGAATGTCTCCTGGCTGCTACTCTCTCTGAATTTTCTCTTGATGCTGTTTTCAATTCCTGAATTTTCCTTTTTGCCAAGGGCTGTGTTTATGGGAATTTCTTATGCTGGACTAGTTCATTAGTAATAGCTCCTAGATCTATTATTTTGTTAATTTGTCCAATAGAATTACGTTATTTTTTGTTCTTATTTCATCTTTCATGTTTAAATAAATGCTGTTTTGCTTACCACCGTGTAACTTGACCTGTCACATTGCATCTGTAACAGACATTTTACATTTCCTTTAAAATAAGAAAACATTAGAATTCAAAGTTTGTGAGTAAACATTAGAGTCTAGGCTATTGCCTTCAAATAGTTTCGAGGGGCTTTGGTGTGGTCCATCACACTAGACTCCTTCTCTTCCTGAGTAATAGGCTGGAGGCACTGAATGGGCTGTCCCTGTTCTTCTCCAATAGTGTCAATTGGCTGAATGGCTTCCTCATATTCCTGTGAAACCAGCGTGAGGTGCTGAATGAACTCTTGTTATACTGTGGTAATGTGCAGTGTCCGGCAGTGCTGTTACATGAATGTTACAGACACGTTAACAGCCTGAATGGTATCTGGATCTTGCTGCACATGGACACAGACCAGTTCAGGAGCTGACAGGGGCGTCAAATAATTCCAAACATTGTGGAACCATCGGTGACCATCCCCATTTCTGATCTTATGGTGGGGAGGGTGAGGGCCGGGAGATATTGATGAAGCAGCTCAAGATGATTGTGAAGAGAAAGCTTCCCTGAGGATCTCCCACAGAGCTGACCCATGACTGAGATGATGAACATCTTCCTTTGTGTCACGTTTGACTCCGAACACTGGAGAGTTTACTCTGATTCCCGTTAAGTCCAGTTATTTTTAGCTCCTTGATGTCAACAGAAGTCAACCACTGCACTGATGTCAGGGCCAGTCATTTTTACCCTTATGTCAGCCTCTTTTGTTCATATCAATAAGCCATGATAGAGGAGCAGCAAATGTTTTCGTCAAACAGGTGGTGTTGAATATCAGAATTTCTCTTCTCAAGAGTGTTGGGGAGCTAGAAAGTATTTGAAGAGGAGGTAGATAGATTTTGACCTTTCAGAGAGGTGAGGGCTATGAGGAATTGGGCATTAAAGATGATTTCAGACTGAGAGCAGATCAGCCACAATCTTAGTGAAGGACAAGGCAGGCTTGGGGAGTGAACGATTTGTCCCTGTTTCTGATGTACTCACATTCTGTTATTGTAAAGTTAGTGGGTATTATTTTAATGAATATTTGTTATTGAATTTTGCAGTCAGGAAGACCAGAGGATTTTGTGAGCTATCCCTGGGTGCGGTATAGGGGCTGTATTCTCAGTGAATTTGGGTCTACAACATGACCAACAAATGAAACACAAGTTGCAGAGAGGGGAAACTCTGTAAAGAGAGATTAGGGGCCTCTTTCATATCTAGTCTGCGTTTTCCAATTACATTTCCCAAATCACCTCAAAGCGCGTGTGGCAGTCTTGAGAGGCTGAATGGTCTCCTCTGTTTCTGTGTACCAGATTATAGGAGTAAGTAGCCTCCAACTGTTCCTGTCTAGCAGGTATGAGGGGCTGAATAGAACACAGAAACATGGGGCTGAAGAGCAGGAGTGCGTCATTAGAGACATTGAGCCTTCTCCACCAGGCACTTAGATTGTGTCTGATCAGGTGATGGTCTCAGCCCCACTTTCCTGTATGCATCCCATTATGCATGACTCACTTCTCTGTCAAATATTTACCTAACGCAGCTTTCAGTCAATGTGAACTTAATAGCACGATAAACTTCCAGTGAAGAGAATTCCGACTTGAAAGGCCCTTTCAGACTTTTTCATCATCTTTCTTATAGAGTCAGAGAGTCATGCAGAACGGAAACAGACCCGTTAGTCCAATCTGTTCACTCCAGTCACATATCAAATGTGATCCAGTCCCATTTGTCGCATTTGGCCAATATTCCTTCTCTTTCAGATGCTTTTTAAATGTGCGATTGTAACCGCCTTCAGCACTTCCTCTGACAGCACTTTCTGTACACACACCACTCTCTGTGTGAAACATTTAACTTCAGGTCCCTTATAAATCATTCGCCCTCTCGCCTTCAGCCTATGCCCTCTTGTTCTGGACTCCCCTATCCTGGGGAGCAGAACATGGCTGTTCAGAACATCCATGTCCCTGATGATTATATAAATCTCTATAATGTCACCCCTCAACCTTTGACACTCCAGATGGAAACAGTCTTTCCCTAAAGCTCAAGCCTCCAGTCCTGGAACATCCGTGTAAGTAATTTCTGCAGAAAACCGAGTTGTACGCAGTGTTATTAAAGTGGCCTCACCAACATCCTATACAGATGCAACATGCCACCACAACTCCCATACTCAGTGCTCTGACTGATTAGGGCAAATGTGCCAAATGTGTTTTCCACCAAACTGTCTTCCTGAAACTCCACTTTCAAGGAACAATGTACCTGCAGCCCTCGGTCCCTTTGTTCTACAACACGCCCAGGCCCTTACCATTAAGTGTAAAATTTCTGTCCTGATTTGTCATCCCAAAATGCAAAACCTCGTATTTATCTAAATTAAACTTCATCTGTCACTCCTTGCCCCTTTGTCCCATCAAATTGTGGTATCGTTGTACTCTGAGATAATCTACTACACCACCTTTCTGATGTAATCTGTAAACTTACTAACTATGGCCCCAATATCCACATCTAAATCCTTTACATAAATGACGAAATGCAGTGAACTCAGCACTGATTCTTACAGCACACTGCTGCTCACAAGCCTCCAGTCTGAAAAATACCCCTCTTCCTTCAAGACAATTGTGACGAGCTTCTTCGGTATCCCATGTGACTGAAACTTACTAATCTTTCTACCAATCAGAATGAAATACTAGCTATGAAGAGAGGCTGAGTAGGTTAGGTTTATTTTCACTAGAAAAAAAAAGGAGATTGAGGGGGGGACCTGATTGAGGTTTGCAAAATCATGAAGGGTATAAACAGGATGGACAGAGACAAGCTTTTTCCCAGGGTGAAGGATTCAATAACGAGAGGTCGTGCTTTCAAAGTGAGGGATGGAAAGTTTAAGGGGGATACACACGGTAAGTACTTCACACAGAGGGTGGTGGGCGTTTGGAACACGTTGCTCGCAGAGGTGGCTGAGGCAGGCAGGTAGATTCATTGAGATGCATCTGGACAGATGCATGAGTAAGTGGGAAGCAGAGGGAGACAGATGCTTAGAAATTGACCGACAGATTTAGACAGTACATTTGGATCGGCTCAGGCTTGGAGGGCGAAGGGCCTGTTCCTGGGCAGTAAATGTTCTTTGCTGTTTGTTCTTTAAATGAACACCTTGCTGAAGTCCATATAGACCATGTCTACCAAACTGGCTTCATCAATCTTCTTTACCACCTCTTCAAAAAGCTTAACCAAATTAATGAGACATGATTTCCCATGCAGAAAGCCACGTTGTCTATCCCGATCAGCCCTTGACTTCCCAAATGTATGTAAAGGTAAACACTGATTCCTGATGAAGGGCTTACAAATCTGCTCACAACAGATGTTAAATGCAGCCACGTTGGTGAGATGGCCGATCATATCGGTCTCAGACTGGGTCAGGGTCAGTTTTAGGAACAAGTCAGGCTAGTTTCTTTAATCTGCTAAAACAACACTTTTATGATCCAGAGCAATGTTACTCAAACTATGATGGAAAGATGAATGGCAAACTATTTGGGTATTGCAAATATATAATCAATATTTCACTTTCTAAAAACACTGACACAAACACACACACAAAATCTCTGTAATTTTAACTTGAAAGAACTTTGCCCAGATATTATTGGAACTCATGACAAAGGAAAAATTGCTACATTGTCCAAAACGTTATTCTGCTTCTGAAGATATTGTAGTCACACAGCTCCTAGCAATGGGATTTCATGCTGGGAGAGTTGGATTTGGATGAATTCCCTTGGCTTTAGGCAGTGAGGAGATTCCACTGAATTCTGGCCAGGGATCGCCCAAAGAGTAGCACGGTGGTTAGCACTGCTGCCTCACAGCACCAGGGACTTGGGTTCACTTCCACCCTTGGCTGACTGTCTGTGTGGAGTTTGCACATTCTCCACTTTTCTGTGTGAGCTTCAAATGGGAAATCTAGTTTCCTACCACAGCTCAAACTGTGTAGGTTCGTTGGATTGGTCATGCTAAATTGTCCGTCGTGTTCAGGGATTTCTAGGTGAGATGCATTAGTCAGAGGTAAATACAGGAAATGGGTTGGGAAGTTTGGTATGGACTTGTTGGGCCAAAGGGCCTGTTTCAACAATGCAGGAATTTCATAAAAATAAGAATGGTAACGATGGCTTTAGAATTTTTTTTTAGCTCGCACACATTTACATACATTTGGAACAATGAAAGAGAGACAGACTGCAATAGACCGTTCCCTCACAGGCAAATGACATTTTCTCCCTCTCTGAGCTGCATCACACAATAATGCCATCCTCTCCCAAAGTGGACCATGTGAGGTCTCATTGTACATTGTCCAAACTATGTCTCCATCACATTCTCTGTTCCATGTAGGTGCATCATTGCTGCTGTCATACACAGAGCTATACCCTTAGCAGAAAATGTTCTCAGTCGATTTGAAATAAGTTTACATGGCTCTGCGTCATTAAAAAATAAAATGCTTAATTTATTCAGAATACCTTTGTTAAAATTAAATCACATTTTAAAGAAATACAGAAATTGCTGGAAAATCTCGGCAAGTCTGTCAGCATTCAGATGCCTTTTACATGCTGTGGTTGTACCAGCCTCCACCACTTCCTCTGGCAGCTCATTCCATACAAACACCACCCTCTGTGTGAAAAGGTGCCCGTTGGGCCTCATCAAAACCTTTCCCCTCTCACATGCAACCAATGCCATCTAGTTTTGGACACCCCTAACCTAGGGAAAATCCCTGACTACTCACCCTATCCATGACCATTCTGATTTTATAAACCTTTACTGCTGCGAAATGTGACTCCACTCAACACGAATGGCAGTGTTTTCAGTCATCCTGGGCCTAAATTCTGAACGTCAATGCTGACACCTCTTCCTTCTCCATCAAGTCACAATTCTAAATCCATTTTAATCAGTTTGTTCAGATGTATTATGAGACACTTCTGTGGGCTTTACATCTAAACCTTTGTGTCCAGAGGTAGGGACGCTAGCATCACTCAGCAATGGCTATAAAGCTGTAACATTATTATCCTGTGTGTTTGTTCATCAGCCTGTTCTGACATGATGTGACATACCTCTGCAACAGGCAGGACTTGAATCCAGGCCTTCTAGTCCAGAGCTAGGAACACTACCACACAAGTTCAGGAATTGGAATCAAATCCAGAGTTCTGGCTCAGAGGCAGGTATACCACCCACTACATTACCGTACCCAGATCTTGGGTCATATTTTAGTGCTGGCTTTCAGCTCGGTGTGGATTTATTATAATCATTACTGAACTACAAAAAATACTTTGGATTGTTAAACAAATGCAAGATATATTTTTCAACTGTAGGATGTTGAGTGTACGTGCTATGCTATCGAAATTAACTATGAACGTCTTTAATCGCTATTATCTGTAGTCTGCAATATTAGGGAACGAAATCCTGCAGACACACTCTGCCCAATGAAGGGTCGCAAATGTATATTTATTACTGAACACCAGAGATGAAGGAAGAGCTTACTTTTTGGTTCCAAAACACCGATCACTGTTACCCATCTCGAACATGCGACTGCCCTCTTCCTAAAATCATGAAATGATACTAGGCCGCTGATTACTGTCCAGCCTCTCCTCTCCACTGACTGTGTCTGCAGTCTGTCCTCCTCCCCACAACCACACAAGACAAACCCCCAAACTCAGGGTCTTTTGAAAATCAAGGCCGGAGTGTTCAGGCCTCCTGGAGGGGGGTTGGGCATTTTAACATTAAATGGGAAAGGTGAGGAGGTGGTAATATCACTCACTGGGCTGAGGCGTGGCAGATGGAGTTTAGTTTGGATTAATGTGAGGTATTGGATTTGGTAACTCCAACAAGAGCAGGACCTATACAATTAAACGTAGGGCCTTTGGCAGTGTTGTATAATAGAGACCTAGGCCGTCAGGTATAATTCTTTAAAATGTGCGTCTCATACAGATAGTGTGGTTACGAAGGTGTTTAACACACTTGTCTTCAATGGTCAGACCTTTGAGTATCGGAATTGGGACGTCATGTTGTGGTTGTACAGGACATTGGTGAGACCTCTTCTGAAATACTGTGTCCAGCCTGGTCATCCTGCCCGCTCATTCCATAGGCACACCCTCTGGGTGAAAACGCTGCCTCTTGAGTCACTTCCAAGTGTTTCCACTCTCACCTGCAATCTATGTCCGCCAGTTCTGGACTCCCCTATCCTGAGAAAATACCTTGTCTATTCACTTTGATATTATTGATTTTGATATTATTAATCTGGAGAGGGTTCAGAAGAGATTAACCTGGATGTTGTTGGGAAAGGAGGGATTGAGGATAGGCCAGGTAGGCTGGGACTTTTTTCACTGGAGAATATGAGATTAAAGGGTAACTTTACAGAGGTTTATAAAATAATGAGGGGTACAGATAAGTTGAAGGGCTGAATTATTTTCCCTCGAGGTGGGGATTCAAAACTGAGGGATATTTTAAAGTGCGAGGAAAAAGATTTACAAACGACATGAGGTAATTATTTTAGATAGAATCTGGTTTGTGTGTGGAATGAACTTCCAGAGGAAGTGGTGAAAGCAGGGACAGTTACACCGTTTAAAGGACATTTAGATCAGTCCATAGATAAGACATCTGTTTGGATGATGCTGTGAGCAGCTGCCCTCTCCCTCCCCCTCTCTGAATGGATCCCTGTTGGTTGTCACCCTCTGCCAATGCCTGTGCAGTGGCGTGTGGAGGCCAGCAGAGGGAGGCATTGCATCACTTTAAGCACCACAGAGACTGCCAGACCTGCCCCACACAGAGACACACAGATACACACACGGGAATGGTTAGGGCACGGCGTGAAGCTCAGCTGGTAACTTAAACTAAACGTAAAGAAATGCTCAATTCACCTCGTAAACTGTTAAAATATAAGTGACAGATCTGCCAAATTCGACTGTTTAAATAGAAACATCAATTTATTTTTTCACTCTGAAAGTTAACATTTTACATCAACTTAAACGAAACATAAAGAAGTACTGAATTCGTCTCGTAAACTGTTAAAATATGAGGGACACAGAACTCCCAAATTCCACTGTTTATATAAAAACATCAATTTATTTTTTAACTCTGAAAGTGAACATTTTACATTAACTATGCACAACTCTGGGACCCTCTTTCTCTTAACTGCTTATTACCCGACTCCAGCTCTATAGCAATATACTGTTTCTGGGTCTGCCATCCTCTCATATCTCGGGGCTTGTAAGCTCTCAGTTCAGAACAGCATTCATTCTCTCTTAAAGGTACAATACACACTTTCAACTTCATCACGTCATACCCTGATGAATATAGATAAGTGGAACCTATCTGGATTTCGTTTGCTCTTTGGTTTGTCAATATTTAATTTGCTCCGTCTGGTGTGTGTGTCAGGATATTTGTTGCTCCATTGACAGCATGTCATTATTCGACTCCATCCGTGGGAATATATCAGTATTTCACTTGCTAACACTCGTGAGTGTGGCAGGAAAACAGTTGTTTCATGGGGACTGTGACGCTCTGACAATCTCAATGTTTGTAGATGGCACCAAACCTGGAAGAACACTGAAGTCTATGGAGGACAGTGTGGAACTCTAACACGCCAGTGATACATTGGTGTAGTGTTCAGGCTTATGGCAGATGGGGATCAATGCAGAGCAGTGTGAGGTGATGCACTTTGGTAGGAAAGACAATGAAAGACAGTTTAAAACAGGCTGTACCATTATAAAGGGGGTGCAGGAGTAGAGGGCGCTGGGTGTATATCAGCACAGCTTGTGGAAGATGTCAGGACAAGTGGGGAGAGCAGTAACTCTCACAGATTAACTTCAGTATCTAAGCTGTTTACAGGGGGAGGTGTAGGAGGGAGTCTCGGTGCTCCCTTCCTGGGAGGTGGTGGTGATGATGTGTTGTGAGCCCACCCTCCTGCACCCCGAGACCGTGGGGATTCCATTTGTACCAACTCGACACAGAAGGGAGATGGCATCAGGGCCACGGCTTCTAAGTTGTGCCGGGGGGAACGGAGCTGCCAGTGGGTTTAAAGTGAGAATTGCCCTTCACTGAACATTGCTCCTTACTCGGTCGGTGGGACGTGGATGTTTCAGAATCTCCACACGAGGCGTCTCGGTCCTCTCCGGCTCGTACCAGGGCCCTCCCCACATGGCGGGGGGAGGGAGGTGAGGGAACGGATATCGGGCACTCCACCACCCGGCTTGGCCCTTTCTGTCCTATTCCAGGCTGTTTGTCCTGGAATGGGAGAAAGGGAGGGAGGGATGGTGGGGGTGGGTGGTCCTGCTGTTAGTGCTGGTGTAGGTGAGGATAATGGCTAATCGTGAGGTTTTCAGAGGGAGTCTGTAGACAGTGTTGTATCCATACAGTGTAATTGATGTGGGGGGTAAAGTGGACGGGGTGACAGAGAGAGAGAGAGAGAGAGAGAGAGAGTCAGAGACAGAGACAGTGACAGAGACAGAAAAAGAGAAGGTGCTGCATGCCTTAATGATAGAGGTGGAGCATGAGCCTTGTTCCGGGGTCGGTGCTATAACATATATACAGTGAGTGTGTGGGAACAGAGAGAATACGGTGACCCTTACCCTGACAGAGCGGGGAAGGTTATTGATGCTTGTCCTGTATTGCTGGACACTTCTTCAGACCGTAGATACTGCACTGAGCTGGGTGGGGAGCACAGACAATGCTCGGTGGGTCTGGTGGTGTGGGCCCCTCTGGGAAGGGAATGGTCCCCCTCTGTACTAGTCCATCCATCAGGACCTCTGTGCCCCTGTCGACAAACTGTGGTGTAATTGCCCCTTATTTGCCATGCTCGGGGTAAACTGTTCAGGGAAGCTCCTTTGAGAAAGCTAATGGTCTAATGGTCTTTGAAAGATGGCGCCAGTGTCAGGGATCATGCAATATTCAGGGACATCCGGGTGATGGTGATTACCTCCAGCCACGATGGGTTGGAGATTCGTGCTGGTATTGAATGAGAGGGACCCCATGGGGTGGGGTCTGGTAGTTAGTGAGGTGAGTTCGTTAAGATAGCACCAGGAAACTAGATCTGCTTCATGCAGACAATCCCTCTGTCACAGTCAAGCAAAATGGCACTGAGACAAATTATTGTTAGATTCAGCTCAATGAGTCAAAGACTCTGCTGACCCTACACCCAGATAGAAAGCTGCAGAACAAATACTCATCCAAAACTGCATCGTCTGAACTCCCACCGATATCCTGTTCACCCACCATTCCTGGAAACACTGGCTTATGTTACAGAATGCTGTTAAAAGGTTTTCATTTCAGCATTCTGAAACCCGGTAACACATCCTTCCATAACACTGTCTCTCAGTCTCCCCCCACTGTCTATTTCCCATACCCCACCCATTTGTTATTGCTCAAACGGATTCCCCTTCCATCTCTGTCTCTCTATGGCAGTGATATTCACACCCATAGCACCCCATTGTCATGGCCAAATGGAGAGGTGGAGCTGGAAATGGATGGGAGGTGCAGATCCTGTCAGTTCCAGAAAGGGCTGACAGGTTCCCCACACTGGGCAGCGATCTAACACAGTGTTACTGAACACTGCACGAGGGTGGTCTACACAGTCCAACATGCTGGGAGGGTAACTGCCCCTGCATTACAGATCATTGCACTGGAGTGGTGTAAACAGTCCTACATGCTGGGAGTGTAACTGTTCCTGCCTTAAAAATCAATCCACTGGGGCCATGTACACAGTCCTACATGGTGGGAGGGTAACTGCTCCTGGTTCACAGATCAAATCACAGGGGGAGGGGGTGTACATAGTCCTACATGCCTGGAGCGTAATTGCTCCTGGTTTACAGATCAATGCACTGGGGTGGTGTACACAGCCCTACATGCTGGAAAGGTAACTGCTCCTGGCTTACAGATCAATGCACTGGGGTGGTGTACACAGCCCTACATGCTGGAAAGGTAACTGCTCCTGGCTTACAGATCAATGCACTGGGGTGGTGTACACAGTCCTACATGCTGAAAGGGTAACTGCTCCTGGCTTACAGATCAATGCACTGGGGTGGTGTACACAGTCCTACATGCTGTGTGGTTAACTGCTCTTTGTTTACAGATCAATGTCCTGGGGTGGTGTACACAGTCCGACATGCTGTGAGGTTAACTGCTCTATGTTTACAGATCAATGCATCGCGGTGGTGTACACATTCCTATATGCCCGGAGGGTAACTGCTCCAGCTTACAAATTGGTGATCACTGCACAGCTCCCGGTGCTGGACAGTTATTTATACCGGTTTATGCACCAATGCACGGGTGTAGTCTCCACTGCTTCTCACACTAAACAGGCATTAGTCTGGAGGAGCACAGCAAGCCAGGCAGCATTGGGAGATGTGGAATTTGACATTTCCCGTGTAAACATTCTTCAGGACTCCTGCACAACGGTTACTCCCGAACCGTCGACTTCTCCACCTCCTGACGCTGCCTGGCTTGCTGTGTTCTTCCAGTCTCCTGCCTGTCTACTTTGGATTCCAGCATCAGCAGGTTTTTTTTGTCTCTATCCGACATTCCCATACTCGACAGATGGTTTAAAGATAAATACTCTGACATGATCTGTGCAGTGTTCCACTCTGGACAGATTGCTGGGTTGTACTGAGCAGTATATTAGCCGGGTCTGCACCGTGTTCCACAGTGAACAGGTATCTCCTCTGGGCTAATTCTGTGAGGTGGATTGAGAAGGTGGTAAATCTATTCATTTCAGCTGGTCTGGCAATGCCTTTAGTTCCCATTCCTGTGATTGGACCCTCCGTCTCTCACCCCATTAACGTTGCAGTGTGCCCAGGTACAGTACATAATGTTGATGAATACCCACTGTCCTGGCAGCAGCCACAGCCTCATCATTCAGAAGCAGGCAGCCATTCCCATTCGTCTCGGGTCTCCACGGAGAAAGGAATGATGGCCTTTCAGATAAACGCTGACCCGTTGGTACAGGGGTCAAAACATCCTCCCCCTCACCCAGTCCCACCACCAACTAACCACATCAAAATATACGGTGTGCACTGAAAGCAGTGGGGCCACTGGGAACATCAGGGAGCAGACCATCAAAGAGATGGGGCCACACTTCCCATCTCTGGACAGGTCAGAGAGAACCCTCCAGTACACATGGTATCACTAAGTCCTGTAATCCCTCTCCATGTATGTTATATATAGCCTGTTATTCTCCCTGAACAAAAAACAGGTTCACAGTTACCCACATTACATTCGATCTACCAAGTTGTTGTCTGTTCCTTATCCATTTTCAGATTCTCTACATCCCCTTGATAACTTCAGTTCCTCTCGATCTTAGTGTCAGTTTAAATTTAGTTTGAACATGTTTGTTCCATTTCTGGAAACCATTTGTATAGTTTGTAAAGAGTGGAAGTCCCAGCACTGGTCACTGTGTCACTGCAGTCGTTAAATTGTGTTAAACTGATAGAGACTGATTTCTCCCTAATTTATCCCGGCTCTTGGCTCAGTAACCACCCCCCAACTCCCCCCCCCCCCACCCATATTCCTGTGTAGCAGCTTTGAAAGGCTGAATGTTCCTTTCCATTGCCTGTGTAAGCGGTATGAGAGATTAAAAGATATGCTCCAATTGCTGAGTAACAAGCTCCAATCGACGAATGGCCTCATTCTGTTCCTGTTTAAAACTCTTAATGGGCTGAATAGCCTGCTTCAGTACAGGTGTAGTTGGGAATGATGCTG
Source organism: Hemiscyllium ocellatum (assembly GCF_020745735.1). Lineage (NCBI taxonomy): Eukaryota > Metazoa > Chordata > Chondrichthyes > Orectolobiformes > Hemiscylliidae > Hemiscyllium > Hemiscyllium ocellatum. The sequence goes on along the minus strand of NW_026867726.1, from coordinate 1,302,506 downwards.
AACGTTTTGGAACCATCAGTGAACAGCCCACTTCTGACTTTACCATGGAGGGAAAGCCATTGATGCTACAGCTGTTGCTAGCCCACAGTGCCTCATGGGTGGCCAGCTTCTATGTGCTTGGTCCTTTAGAAGTATGTCCAACTTCACAGGAGGGAGTGCCACATAACACAGTTGACAGGGTCTTCAATATGAGGCTGAGACTTGCCCTCCACCAGGACTGTATGCCGGCTGCTCCTACAGATACTGCCAGGGGCAGATCCCTCTGGGAGAAGGGGTTTGGTGAGAATGTTTCCCTCTTATTGGTTCCCCCATCACTTCCCCCAGTCTGTCTGCTGTGTATGTGAAGTTTCTTCCTGCTCAGTCTGTGGGGGGGTCTGTGGGTACACTCTTGGTGATGGACGTTGAAGTCCCACACCCAGAGGACAGTTTGTGTCCTTATCACCCTCAGTGCTTCCTCTGATTTGTTTCCAACATCGAGCGAACTGAGTTATCACCGGGGGTAGGGATGGGGGCAGAAGATGACCGTCCTCAGGCGATTTCCTTGACCATCTATGACCTGTTACCATGAGTCTTCCCGGGTTCTGGAATCAATGTTGGGGATTTGCAGGGTAACTCCTTCCCTGACTCTGTCCCGGGGTATCCACCCTGCTGGTGGGTCTGTTCTGCCGGTGGAACAGGAAAGACCCAGGGATGGTGATGGGGCCTACATGAAACATGACCGATCAGGCCTGATCCCATGATTAGGATGGTTTCAGACTGTTTTCTGATTGGGAGTGTGGTGTTGGAAAAGCACAGCAGGTCAGGCAACATCCGAGGAGCAGGGGAATGAACGTTTCGGGCATAATCCCTTTATCAGGAATGAGGCTTGTGGGCAGGGGAGCTGAGAGATAAATGGGAGGGGGCGAGGGGTGGGGTTGGGGCTGGGACTGGGGGAAGGAAGCTAGGAATGTGATCGGTCGACGGAGGTGGGGAGAGGTGGTAGGTCAGAGAGGAGGGTGGAGTGGTTGGGGGGAAAGGTGATGGACCAGTCAAGGTGTTCCTAGGAACGTACTGTCCACAACATTCTATAGCTGATATTCCCCGGAACGTACTGTCCCTGACGTTGTTTGTTTGTGAACGGCCGGACGTCAGTGAATTGAACAAACGATAAGATCCCAAGGGAAGAGATCCCGATCCAGGGAGAAGGAGACACTGTTCCGAAGGTCCCTCAGGCAGTTAAAGGGGTGAATACGTTTTCCCTGCGTTTACATTTCTCCACGACACAGGATCGACCACAATTTAGACCAAAATACAGGAAATTCCCAAACTCCGTCTGTCTTCAGGATACTGGGAGAGAATCCTTAGGACAGCTACGTTTCCACCCTCCGTATTAGGAACTGGGAAGGAGTGACCTGTGTCTGCTCTCGAGTGATCGAGTGTGTGGGAATGTTCTAGAAACCATCTGTCCTTATGGATGTGTCTCTATGTTTGGGGAGGGAGGGTTTCTTGTGGTTTCTGGCACATTTTTGTAAGTGATGCCGACCTTCCCATTTGTTATTCCAGCTCCAATTATTTTAATAAACGCCTGAATACAGGGACACATTTGAAAATCTCACTGGGTCCCCGATCAAACGGGTCCCTTTGCCTCCAGGCTGATGGATAATGGGTTTGTTTTCCTTCCTCACAGTTAACGTAGTGACCATCTACGTCCTGCTTTATAAAGATTGTGGATTGTCTCCATGTGTCAGACGTTACCTGGGGGCTATGGCAGCGGCGGATCTCCTGGTCATTATCCTCGACCTGATCCTGAGACACATTCCCATTGTTTATTGGGAACAGTTTGAATTCCTATACTCCGTCCCCGTGTGTAATATCCACGCCGTCCTGCTTTATGCAGCCACTGACTGCTCTGTCTGGTTCACCGTCACTTTCACCTTTGATCGGTTTGTGGCTATTTGTTGCCAGAAGCTGAAAAGTAAATATTGCAGTGAGAAAACGGCGGCTGTGGTTCTGGGAGCAGTGACTGTGCTGAGCTGTTCAAAGAACATTTTCTGGTATTTTATGTTCACGGCTCGGTATTGGCTGAGAAACGGCCCCTGGTTTTGTGAGGTAACAGCCGGTGTTGTATTCTCCAGTGTCTGGGGCGCAATCGAGTTCCTCCACCACATTCTAACCCCGGGTGTCCCATTTCTCCTGATTCTGCTGCTCAATGTTCTCACCGTCAGACACATTTTAGTGACCAGCAGAGCCCGCAGGAGACTCCGCGTTAACACCAACGGGGACGCTCAGTCTGACACAGAAATGAGAAACCGAAAAAAATCCATCATTTTGCTGTTTGTGATCTCGGCCAATTTCATCCTGTTATGGTCAATGCTAATGGTGCGTTTCATATGGTACCGGATGAGTAGTATTAGGTATGACTCTGTGTATCTCGATCCCTTTGTGCGAGAATTGGGCTTCATGCTGCAGCTCCTCAGTTGCTGCACAAACACCGCAATTTATGCCGTGACCCAGACTAAGTTCAGGCAGCAGCTGAAGAATGTGCTGAAATATCCCTTCACCCAAATCCATCCATCCATCAAATTCCCTCATTAATCAATCCATCCGGGATTTTCTCATTTCAGTTCAGTGTTTCAGGGATGGAGCAGCCTGTCGCTATGGTAACAGACTGAGGGGAGCGCTGGTTTGTCCATCCTTATCCCACAGGGGAGTTACAGGGAAACATTTCAATGTTTCTCACAACTCAGGGCCCAGTGAGAAAAGGCACCATCCCACTGACTGTATCCATCACTTCCATTTGTAACCAATAAAAATGCTGATGAAAGCGTGCCGAGCAGCAGAGGGACCGATGTTGTTGTGTGTCTTTGTGTTGGAGAAGCTGAGCTGGAGAGAGACAGACTCAGCCCCAAGTCCTGGTCCTCAGGGAAGGGGAGGGCACTGGGCCCTGAGCTCAGGAGCTGGGGTTAACCCCCTCTGTCCCCCTCCCCATCCCCTTTCCAACCTGGCCTCCCCATTTCATCTCCCCCACACTTACTCCACATTTCTCCCTCTCTCTCCCTGCACACTCACTCTTTCTCACAATCTCTCACTTTCACTCTCCCTCGTTCTCCCTCTCACACCAACCGCCCCAACCCCGGTTTCTCCACCTGCCTCCACTCTTCACTTTCCCCTCACCCTCACACGCTCTGTCCTGCCCATCTCTTCCTCCTCCAGCAGTTCCATCTCTACCCCATCTCACCTCCACCCACCCCACCACACGCAGCCTCACGACCAACCACACCCCACCTCCAGTCTCGGGGTCAGAGGGAGAGGGAAGGAGCAGGGAGAAAGAGTGTGTCTGAGAGAGAGGGAGGGAGGGACAGGAGGGAGAGAGATTCAGTCAGAGAGAAACGGAGGGACGTGGGCAGAGAGAGAGACACCGATTGAGGGCGGTTGAGAGTGAGAGAAAGTGAAGAGAGTGAAGGAGCAGGGAGAAGAGGGGGGAAAGTGAGAGATAGGGTGAGAGAGGGTAGGGCGAGAGAGGAGAGGGAGAGAGGGAGGGGGAGGGCAAGAGAGTGTGAGGGCGAGATAGTGGAGGGCAAGGGGTAAGGGCGAGAGACGGGAAGGCGAGAAGGGATGGCAAGGGAGGGGAGGTAAGGCGGGGAGGGCGAGACGGAGAGAGAAAGGGAAGGGAGGGTGAGAGAGAGGGAGCGAGGGAGGGAAGGGCGAGAGAGGGGAGTGTGAGGGAGGGGATTGAGGGGAGGGCGAGAGGGAGGGAGAGGGTGAGAGAGGAGAAGGAGGGAGGGGACGGCAAGTGAGTGGAGGGCGAGAGAAGGGAGGTAGGGAGGGGAGGAAGAGAGGGAGGAGGGGGTGAGAGGGACAGGGTGGGGAGGGAAGGGAGGGCGAGAGGGGAGAAGGAGGGAGGGGAGGGCGAGAGAGGGAGGGGAGGGGAGGGGAGGAAAGGCGGGGAGGGTGAGAGGGAGAGAGAGGGCGAGAGAGGTAAGGGAGGGAGGGGAGGGGAGGGCGAGAGAGGGGGAGAGGGAGAGGAGGGCGAGAGGGAGGGATTGGGCGAGAGGGAGGGAGTGGGCGAGAGGGAGGGAGTGGGCGAGAGGGAGGGAGTGGGCGAGAGAGGGGAGGGGAGGGCGAGATAGGGGGAGGGGAGGGCGAGATAGGGGGAGGGTGACAGAGGGGGAGAGGGGAGGGGAGGGAAGGGAGGGCGAGAGGGGAGAAGGAGG
>NW_026867726.1:1210315-1298216 GCF_020745735.1 Hemiscyllium ocellatum | reverse complement strand
GAGGGCGACTTCGAGAGAGGGGAGGGGATGGGAGGGCAGGAGGGGGAGAGAGTGGAGGGGAGGGGAGGGCGAGTTGAGGGGTAGCGAGGTTGAGGGGAGGGGAGGGGAGGGCGAGAGAGGGGAGTGGAGGGAGGGCGAGAGAGGGGAAGGAAGGCAGGGTGAGAGGAGGGGAAGGGAAGGGGAGAGTGTGGTGGGGAGGGCAGGGCAGGACCTTGGTGGACAAATCTCTGGATGTCTGAATATGTCAGCACAAGCAGACAGGGTGGGGAAGACACCTGAACTGAGAGCAGGAGGGGGACCCATATCCTGGTGGGAGAGTTGCTGGAGCTGCTCGAGAGGATTTAAACTCATCTGGCAGGGGTGTGGGACCCCAAACAGTCGTAAGGCCAGAAAGAAATTTGAGGTTGGTACAGATGTTCAAGAGAGCAATATAAATAGGCAAGGCAGGCAAGAACATAGCAGACAATGAGGGAAAATTGATGAATTAAACTGCATTTATTTTAATGCAAAGGGCCGGACAGATAAGGCAGATGAACCCTGAGCATGGATGGGAACATGGGACTGGGATGTTGTAGGTATTACAGAAACACTGCTGAGGGAGCGACAGAACCAGCAGATCAATGCTCCAGGGGACAGATGCTGCAGGAAGGATAGAACAGGAGGCAAAACAGGGGGAGAGCTGGTGGTTTTGATTGGGGGGAAAATCCCAGCAGTACCTAGAGGGAGTATTCATGCAGGATCGCCCAGTTAAGCGATATTGGTGGAACTGAGAAATAGAAATTGGTCATCAGTATTCTACAGTCGTACTACAGCAATAGGCAATGGGAGATGAAGGAGCAAATATGTCAGGAGATCTCAGATATCTGTTCGAATATTAGGTTTGTAGCAGTCGGAGATTTTAACCTTTCCAGACCCAGACTGGGACTGCCACAGTGTTGAGCATTTGGATGGGAGTAATTTGTTAAGCCTGTTCCAGAAACTCCCAGTCATTGCGATGGAAAATTGCGATGGAAAGGACAGGCCTGGTCCACAAGTTCAAGTTATACAATGGAGCAAGATAGTATTAGACAGGAATTTTTCAAGTTGATATGGGGAGGCTATTTGCAGGTAAAGGGAAGTCTGGCAAGGAGGAATATCTTAAAACTGAGATAAAAGGACCGTTCAGCGCCAGCATGTTCCTGTTAGTGTGCAGCTCGATGCTGACAGAATTAGGAAACATTGGCTGAGTTGAGAGGCTCTGGTCAAGAAAAAAAGGAGGCACATGTCAGATATAACTGGCTGACTCAAGGGAATCCCCTCAGGAGCATCGGGGCTGTAGAAATACACTTCGGATGGAAATCAGGAATGCAAAAATGGGACATGAGATAGCTTTGGCAGAGAAAGTTAAGGAGAACTGAAAGAGATTCTACAAGTGTATTAAGAGCAAAAGAAGAGCAAGGGACAAAACCGGTATCCTTAATGATCAATGAAGCCAACGATGTGTGGAATTACAAGATCCGAAACAAATATTTCACTTGGGAACTTACTGTGGATAAAGACTGGGGAGCTCAGGGAACTAACAGTGTTTGTCCTGACTATTATTGGCACACTGTGTGCAATTCTGGTCTCAATGCCACAGGAAGGATGTTATGGAACATGAAAGGGTTCAGAAGAAATGAACAAGGATGTTGCCAGGATTGGAGGGTTTGCGCTTCAGGGAAAAGCCTGAATAAGCTGGGGCTATTTTCACTTGAACATGGGAGGCTGAGGAGTTACCTGATAAAGGTGTTTAAAATCATGATGGTCAGCGATAGGGTCAATCGACAAGGTCTTTTCCCAAGGGCTGGAGGATTCTAAACCAACAGGGAATAGCTTTAAAGTGCAAGGGGAACTTTTCAAAGGGAGCTAAAGGACAACTTGTTCCTGTAGAGTGTATGGAATAAGCTGCCGAGGAAATAGTGAAGGCTGATAGAAATACATTTAAAAAGGCATGTGGGTGGGTGTATGAGGAGGAAGGGTTTAGAGGGATATTGGCAAAGTTCTGGCAAATATGACTAGATACGTCATGCAGGAGTTGGTCCGAAGGATCTGTTTCCATGCTGTACATCTCTATGAGCCAATGTCTTGAAATGACTCCACATTATCGAAGAGGAGGTGCTGGAAGTTTTAAAACACAAAGGTAAATAAATCCCCAGGACCTGATCAAATGTAGCTCAGGACATTGTGGGAAGCTGGTGAAGACATTGTAGGGCCCCTAGTAGAGATATTTGTACCATGTGTGATAGGCAGGTAGACTGGAAGGTGGAATTGTGGACAGTGAAGAAGGTTTTCTGAGATTACAAAAGGCATCCTGATGAAATGTGTGAACGGCTGGAAAACTGTAGATGGCGTTCAATCTGAATAAATGTGAGGGAATACATTCGGTACAACAAACACGGGCAGGGCTTATACAAATAATGGTAGGACCTTCGGTAGTGTCGTAGAACAGAGGGACATCGAGGTACAGGTACATATTTCTTTGAAGTTTGCAACATGGAGAGATAGGATGGTTAAAAATGTGCTTGCCACACTTGCTTTCATTGCTCAGTCCTTTGGATTTAAGGGTTGGGAAGTCACATTGAGATTATACAGGACATTGGTGAATCCTCTTCTGGAATGCTGTGTCCAGCTATTTAGAGGAAGAATACTATTAAGCTGGAGAGGGTTCAGATGAGATTTACTGGGATGTGGCTGGTTATGGAAGTTTTCAGTTATAAAGAAAGGCTGGATAGGTTGTTTTTTTTATTGAAACCTGAATGTTGGCAGATGACCTCATAGAAGTTTATAAAATAATGAGGGGGATAGATAGAGTTAATGGGAGTTGTCTTTTCCCATGGACGGGGAGTTTCAAGACAAGGCACTACATTCTTAAGTTTAGAGGAGAGACATTTAAAAAAAAGACGCGAGGGTCACATTGTTACAGAGGGTGGGATGCGTGTGGAATGAACTTCCAAGGAAGGGGTGAATGTGCGGAAAATTACAATGTTTAAAAGACAATAGAATTAGGACAGGAATAGGAAAGGTTTGAAGGGATATGATCAAGGAACAGGCAGGTGGGATGAGATCAGTTTTAGAGTATGGTTAGCATTAACCGAACAGTGCGGTATGACTCTCTGACTATGATTATAATGTTGTGTCATTAATTAAGAAAGGCTGCAAGAGGAAGCCAGGGAACTACAGACTGATGAGCTAGACATCAGGTGGGTCAGTTGTTGGAGGTCATTCTGAGAGGGAGGACTAACATGCGTTTGGAAAGACAAGGACTGATTACGAACAGCCAGCATGGCTTTGTGCGTGGGAAAACATGTCTCACAAACTTGACTTGAGTTTGTTCAAGATGTGACCAAAAAGATAGATCACGGCAGAGCAACAGATGTTGTTTCTGGCTTCAGCAAACCCTTGGTCAGGATGTAGCATAATATCTTGTTTAGTAACGGTAAGTCACAAGGGATCAGGGAGAGCTAGCCAACTGGATACACAATGGGATGACAGTGGGTGACAGAGGGTTGTTGTTCGGACTGGAGGCCTCTGACCAGTAGTGTGCTGTAAGGATTAGTGCTGGAATCACTGTTGTGCACCATTTACATACACAATTTGAGTGAAAATATAGGAGTCTCTGGATACCAAGATTAGTGGAAGAGTGGGCAGGGGATATTGATATCGATGGGGATGTTAATCAACTGGGCCAGTGGGCCAAGGAATGAAAGATGGAGTTTAATTCAGGTGTTGCATTTAGTCCAGAAAAACCAGGGAGGACTAACACAGTTAATGTTCGGGCCCTAGACAGTGTTGTCGAACAGAGAGAGACCAAGGGCTGCAGTTACATTGTTTCTTGGAAGCGACATCACAGGTGGACAGGGTGGGGAAAGCAGCATTTGGCACACTTGTCATCATCGGTCAGAGCATTGAGTACATGAGTTGGAGATATTAGTAACACTGTCATCAATAAGGCCACAGGTTGACCTTATGAACGTTTATGAAACAATGTAGGGCCTAAGTAAGGTGAATTGCCAAAGGTAGATGAGTCCAAAGCTAGAGGCATAAACGTGGGGTGAGAGAGCAAGAATTTAAAGAGGGAGCTGAGGGGCAACATTTTCCATAGAGGATGGTGCATAGACGGAATGGACTGCCAGAGAAAATGGTAAAAATAAGTACAATTACAACATGGAAAAGACACTTGGGCAGGTACATGGAGAGGGGAAGGTTTGAAGGGAAATGGGCCAACTCATTCCGTTTAGGAAACCTCGAATAAAGAATCATGCAGCGCAGAAACAGACCCAATGTCTTCGGTTGTTGGAGGAGGAGACTATCGAGACAAGACATGTTGTAGAGATTGAAGCAAGTTACAGCGATATGGATGGGATCTGGACTGGACGTTTCAAATAAGTCAAGAAATTGGTGAGAGGAGAGGACATGACAGAGATAGGAACTGTTATAGGTGTTAGAATGATTGAAGACACTGATCCACAAGACGAAACATAGTTACCGTGTTGGAGGGGGATTAGGGAACAGAAAGATCCCAGGCAGCATTCCCACCATCTCATTGCAGGCCTGCATTCCCATCTGTTGTCCTGCTGCTCACCAAGACAGCACACGCCTGGATTGAAAACTGGGAACTCAAGATGCTGTCTCAGCACAATAAAACTTAAAGTAGGGGTGGTGATTGAGCCTGAAGTGTGTCTGTACTGTGCTCCCCCTCCAGCACTATATCTGTGTCATGTCCTGTTAGCTGATGTTTGGACCCCTCTCACTGCTGTCTGCACTGTGCACTGTGAATGATCTTACCTGACGGCAGGATTTATTGAAGGCTCCCGACCTCCCTGACCTTTATCTCTCTGGCTGACCAATCATCTTCCCAACCAGCAGTTGGCAAGTCTACGGAGTCAAGAACTCCCTGGGTACCTGTAGAAGTTACACAAATAGGCAGAATGGGAAATTAGACTGATACTGTGAGGGTTACACATGTAGAATGGCACTGACCCCACATAGATCTGGAAAATCCCAGTCTCCATTCCGGGCCTGCACTGCCTCATCTCTCTGGAGTGGAGAATTCGGTTGGCTCAGGATCTGGAGTAGCTGCAAGAGTAAGAGACTTTGATAGAGGCAGCAATTAGACCCACACGGTGAGGGACCCCACATGGAGGGATACTGAGTGATATCACCAGGGTTCAAGATCAAACAATTGTGCAAAAAGATAGGGTTTCGATTCATGTTGCACTGGGATGTGCAACCTGTGAACAGGTGAATGGAGAGCCTAGTGGCATTATGTGAGGCAATTTATCCAGAAACTCAACAAATATTCTCTGGACACAGGTTCAAATCCCACCATTGCAAATGATTGAATGTGAATTAAATACTTCAAAAAAGATATAATTAAAAACCTGTAAGTGAGTATTAAACAATTGCTGATGGTAAGAGAAATGCATCAGGTGCATAGATGTCTTTAGTGAAGTAATCTAAGATGGGACTGGGATATCACAGGGATTACAGAACAACAGCTGAGGGAGGGACAGGACAGGCAGCTCAATGCCCCAGGGGACAGATGCTGCAGGAAGGACAGAAGGGGAGCTGAGAGAGGAGGAGAGCTGCTGGTTGTGGCTGGGTGAAACATCACAGCAGGGACTGAGAGAGGAGATTCCTGCGGGACCGCCCACTGACGCTGTGTTCATGGAATTCATCAATAACAATGGGGCTTCCCTTTCCTCTGATTGTTCTACAGACCCCGATAGCCCCGCCCTCCTGCACCTTGACCTTCTCAAGATGGCGGCGCTTAGGCCCGCATTCTTCCCTTAAACAAATGGCGGCCGTGACCCTGGGCCGCTTCCTTGATCAGAGACCGCCACCTCCTTCCCCGGGCCTGGAGGGGCTTTTTCGAGTTCTGTTTTAACCTTTATCCGGGACTTGTGAATTCTCTCCTCTCTTTTCTCCCAGCGAGGTTCCCTTACACCGGCTCTGAGCGCCGGTCTCTGAAGCTGATTGCAGCCGCTGCCGGAGAAAGCAGCTCCATCTCTCTCTCCCTGTCCTGACCAATGTGACACTGCGCATGCGTCTGAGGTTATCAGTGAGTTTATAGAGAATATTCATAACTGCACGGAATCATGGGTGAATCATGCGGATCAAGCACCAGATCCAATGTGGCCTCCCCTCTTGTCTTCCTGTTTGTCCTATGTAGTGTTTTGTGCAGTCCTTGCATGGGATTTTGTACACTACGTTGATTTTGCTCATGCTAGGTATCGGGTCCTTTGTCCTGGTGAGTTGTTGTCTGAGAGTGGCTGTTGGGTTGTGTGCTGTTGTGAGTCCTAGTGGTCGCAGTAGTCTGGCTGTCAGTTCAGAAATGTTCTTGCTATATGCTAGTGTGGCTAGTCCTTTGGGTTGCGGCATGTCCTCGTTCCGTTGTCTTTCCCTTAGGCATCTGCTGATGAAATTACGCGGGTATCTGTTTTTGGCGAATGCAAGGACTGCACAAAACATTACATAGGACAAACAGGAAGACAGCTAACGATCCACATCCATGAACACCAACTAGCCACGCAACGACATGACCAGCTATCCTTAGTAGCCACACACGCAGATGACAAGCAGCATGAAATCGACTGGCACAACACTACTATTATAGGACAGGCCAAACAGAGAACAGCCAGGGAATTCCTATGGAGACATAGCACTCATCCACAGATTCAACCAATAAGCACATCGACCTGCACCCAATATACCGACCACTGCAGCGGACAGCTGGAACTGACAACTGGAAGCGGCAGATTCAAACCACTACAAATGCCGGAGGAAAGATCACAGAAGCGCTTCACAGGAGGCTCCCAAGCACTGAGGATGTCACCGAGACAGGGGACGAAACGTCTGCAACACAAATTCCCAGCTCAGTGAACAGAACCACAACATCTGTTCCTTAAGCCAGTTCCACATTTTCATTGTCTCCATCCCCTGCTTTTTGCTACCCCATTCTATGCATCCTAATTCCTGCCTAATTGCATTATAATTGTCCTTGCCCCATTGATAACTCTTGCCCTGTGGCATGTACCTGTACCTTTCCATTGCTAAACTAAAAGTATCTGAATTATGGTCACTCTCTCCAAAGTGCTCACCTAAAACTATATCAAACACCTGATCTGGTTCATTACCAAGCACCAGATCCAATGTGGCCTCCCCTCTTGTCGGCCCTTCGACATACTGTGTCAGGATACCCTCCTGGAAACACTGGTCAAAAACTGATCCATCCGACGTACTGGAGTTATCACATTCCCAGTCAATGTTAGGGAAGCTAAAGTCCCCCATAATGACCACCCTGGTACTTTTGCTCTTACCCAGAATAATTTTGCTAATCCTCTCTTCCGCTTTCCTGGAACTCTGTGGAGGCCTATAAAAAGCTCCAAGAAGTGTCACCTCTCCTCTCCTATTTCTAACCTCAACCCACACTACCTCAGGAGACGGGTCCTCATCAAAAGTTCTCTCATCCCCGTTATACTATCCTTGACTAACATGACATGCATGGACCAATTGCAGTGCCTCAAACTCCATGAGACAGCCATACTCTCTCTGACAGACAGACTCAGTCTGGAACCTCCTCTGTCCTTAAGAAATTATACACTGCCTGCACTCCTCCGTTTCCCTTTGCATGTTCCCTTTCCAACCCACCCCACCTGCATCACTCCACAATTAGAGATGTCAAGGGCAGAAGTCTGTCAAATAGCCTTTTCTATCCTCCTTTAAGATTTTTTAGATCATTCTCTTTAATCAATGTTTTGATCATCCATGAAGCACCTTAGGAGATTTGCCATTGTGAAAGATTCCATACAATGCAAGTAGTTGCTGTTATTGCCGTACATTAGGAGAAACAGGAATGATGCATCCAAAATTCTAACAAGGAAGTCACTGATAGGTGCAGTGTGCAGGCCACCAAATAATAACATCACATTGGAATGGGCAATAAACAAAGAAATAACTAATGCCTGTAAAAATGGTACGGCTATTATCATGGGTGATTTTAGTCTCCATGTAGATTGGTCAAACCAGTTCAATCAGGGTAGCATGAGGAGTTCATTACATGTATCCATGATAGTATTTTTTGACCAGTATGAAATGAAACTGACAAGGGAGCAAGCTATCCAAGGTCTGGCCCTGTGCAATGAGACAGGAATAATTAGTGACCTCAGAGTTAGGGATCCTCTTGGAAGAAGTGATCACTGTATGGTTGAATTTAGAATACATATGGAGAGTGTGAAGATAAAATCTAATACCTGGGTCCTGTGCTTGAACACAGGGATCTACAATAGAATGAGGGAGAACCTGGATAACGTAGACTGGGAACAAAGATTTCATGGTGGGACAGTTGATGAGCAGTGGTAGAGTTTCAAAGACATTTTACGAAGTGTTCAGCAAAGGTATATTCCAGTGAAAATGAAGGACTGTAAGAAAAGGCATACTCTGCGATGGGTATCTAAGGAAAGCAATCAAATTGAAAGAGAAGACATATAATGTTGACAAAAACAGAATGAAACTAGAACTGGGAAAACTTTAAAGGTCAACAGAAAGCCACAGAAGACCTACAAAGAAAAGTTAGATCGAACATGAGAAAAATAAACGAGCACAGACTATAAAGACAGATAGCAAAAGGTTATATTGAATGAGAAAAGAGTGGCTAAAGTAAACGTTGGTCCTTTGGAAAATGAGAAGGAGCATTTAGTTATGGGATATGGCAGTGGAGGATACTTATATCTTTCCAGTAATGAACAAAGAGACAAAAGTAGGTGACGATTTGGAAACTATCATTATTAGAGAACAGCTAGCGTTGGACTGTTGGAGGTAATTGAGCTGATGATAGAAAAGTCTCATGAATGCATCCCAGGGTACTAACAGAGATGCTAGGAGAAATAGCAAATGCACTGGCAGTAATTTTCCAAAATTCACTGGACTCTGTGGCAGTCCCAGCAGATTGGAATGCAGCAAAAGTAACGTCAATGTTTTAAAAAGGAGGTGGACAAAAGGTGGAGAATTATACACAAGTTAGCTTATTCATTGGAGTGGGAAAGATGTTTGGGACTATTATCAAGGAAGAAATAGCAGGGACTCAATAGAAATTGTCCCATTGGATTGACACAGCATGGGTTCATGAAGTGCAGGTCATTCTTGACAAATCTTTTGGAATTCTATGAAGACATTTCGAGCAAGTTGGACAACGAGGACCCAGTGGATACAGTGTACCTGGATTTCCAAAAGGCCTTCAACAAGGTGCTATGCGAGAGGCTGTTGCATAATATAAGGGTGCATGGTGTAAGGGGTAGAGTATTAGCTTGGGAGATGATTGGTTGATTGACAGGAAGCAAAGTGTGGGGATAAATGCATATTATCCTGGGTGGCAATCAGTGACTAAGTGTGCCTCAGGGATCAGTGTTGGGACTGCGATTATTTAGAATTGATACAGATGTGTTGGAATTGGGAACCACATGTAGGATGTCAAAGTTTGCATATGACACTAAGATGAGTAGCAGGACAAAGTATGCGGAGGACTGTGAAACTTTACAGAGGAACATAGATACATTGAGTGAGTGGGCAATGGTCGGTCATATGGAATATGATGTTCATAAATGTAATGTCATACTGTTTGGTTGGAGTAACATTAAAAAGAGATTATTACTTGAATTTTAAAAAGTTGCATTATTTGCTTAGCAGAGGTAGGTGAGTATCCTTCTGCATGAAAGTTGGTCACCAGGTATAACAATCAATTCAGAAGGCAAATGCAATTTTGTCTTTCTTTGCTGAAAGGAGGGTGCTTAAAAGCAGAGATTATGTTCCAGCTGTATTGGGTGCTGGTGAGGCCACACCTGGAGTACTCCATGTAGTTTTTATGTCCTTAGTTGAGAAAGGATGTACTGACACGAGAGGGGGTGCAGAGGAGGTTAACTAGGTTGATTCCAGGTTTGAGGGGGTTGGCTTAACAGAGACTGAGTAGATTGGGATTATATTCATTGGAATTCAGGAGAATGGAAACATATAAAATAATGAATGAAATGGATAAAATAGAAGTAGAGAGGATGTTTCCACTGGCAGGTAAATCTAGGACAAGAGGGCATCAACTCAAGATTAGAGGCAGCAAATTTAAGTCTGAATTGAGAAGGAACTTCTTAACCTCAATGGACATTTCAACTCCACTTACCCGCAATCTCCCCGTAGCCCTTAATTCTTCGAGACAACAAGAATCTATCAATCTCTGAATGTTATGAATCTCTGAATCTCTGAATCCCATTTTTATGGGAAGTAGTTGATGCTAGTTCAGTAAACGTTTTTAAAGCTAAGGTAGCGTTTTTTTTTAAAAAAAGGAATTAATTAAGGAATACGGTGAGAACATGGGTAAATGGTTCTGCATCCACGAAATGATCGGTCATGATCTTGTTGAATGGCAGAGCAAGCTCAAAGGGCAGGATGGCCTTCTCCTGTTCCTAGTTCTTATGTTATATATTCCTCCCTCACTCGTGACTTGGAGGTGCTGGTGTTGGATTAGGATAGACAAAATTAAAATTCACAGAACACCAGGTTATAGTCCAAAAGGTTTATTTGGAAGCACTAGCGCTGCTGCTGCTGCTTCATCAGGTGGTTGTGTGTTTTTAACTTTGTCCCTCAAACTTGTAACTTATGAACAGCAACAAAGGGCACGAAGCAGTGCGCATGCTCCAGCGAACAACAGTCCCAGGATGATTGATGTCAGCGGCGGACCAATGGAAGGACAGGGGCGGGGCTGGAGGACCTGCGGGGCAGATGGCCTTCTGACGAATCAGAGTGAATGAGAGGCGGGACATGCCTATACCACGTGATCACCCTCGCGGACAGCGCGGCTGTGCGGGCGAGGAGCTGTCGGTAAGGAAAGAAATAAACAGCAGCAAGCGGGAGGGAAACGGTGTTGGTCTGGGCTGAGAGGTTTTAGGAAATTCGACGTTTCGGGCATAAGCCCTTCATCAAGAGGGCTTCATCCTGATGAAGGGCTTATGCCCGAAACGTCGAATTTCCTGTTCCTTGGATGCTGCCTGACCTGCTGTGCTTTAACCAGCAACGCATTTTCAACTGTGATCTCCAGCATCTGCCGACCTCATTTTTTACCCGCTGAGAGGTTTTGCAAACATTTGGTGCACATCGGAAAATACAAGTTTGAAACTTAGTCTCGTTTTTGCAGTAAACCGGAAAATGCCTCATCTGGCGATTGACTCGACTTAGTGCCGCCATCTTTATTCGGGGCAACGATTCCTTGGACACGTGCGGCCGCCATCTTTGTAGGGGGCAAAGTTCAGAGGGGAGTATGTGCAGCTCTCCCTGATAGAGAGTCATAGGGCAGGATTTACACAGAGCACATTCAGAGATTGATAGATTCTTGTTGTCTCGAAGAATTAAGGGCTACGGGGAGAATGCGGGTAAGTGGAGTTGAAATGTCCATCAGCCATGATTGAATGGCGGAGTGGACTCGATGGACCGAATGGCCTTACTTCCACTCCTATGTCTTATGGTCTTATTCAAACCCAGGGAAATGGATTTTTGTTTTTCTCAGGATTTGTTTCGTCATTCATTTAAATGATTTGGATGTGAATAGAGGCGGTACATTTAGTAAGTTTGCAGGTGACACCAAAATTGTTGGGATTATGGTCAGTGATAAAGGTTGTCTCAGAATACAATGGGATATTGATCAGATGGGCCAATGGGCTGGGGAGTGGCAGATAGGGTTTAATTTAGATAAATGTGAGGTGCTGCATTTTAGAAAAGCAAATCAGTGCAGGACTCACACACTGAATTGTAAGGTCTTGGAGAGTCTTGTTGAACAAAGAGACCTTGGAATGCAGGTTTATAGTTCCTTGAAAGTAGAGTCACAGATAGATAGGATAGTGAAGAAGGCATTTGATATGCTTCCCTTTATTGGTCAGAGCATTGAGTAAAGGAGCTGGACAGGACATTGGTTAGGTCACTTTTGGAATATAGTGTGCAATTCTGGTCTCCCCCTTATCAAAAGGAGGCACTGAAAGGCTTGAGAATTGATTTTCAAGGATGTTCCCAGGGTTGGAGTATTTGAGTTGCAGGGAGAGGCTTAATAGGCTGGGGCCATTTTCCCTAGAGTGTCCAAAGGCTGAGGTGTGATGTTGAAGAGGTTTATATAATCGTGAGGGGCATGGATATCGTAAATAGACAAGGTGTTTACCCTGGGGTGGTGGAGCCCAGAACGAGAGGATATAGGTTTAGGGTGTGAGGGGAAAATTCAACAGGAACCTAACAGTCGACAAAAATTGTAACATTTCAAAGACATTTGAATAGGAAGGGTTCAGAGGGATGTCGGCCAAGTGCTGGCAAATGGGAATAGATTATGTTCGAATATCTGGTTGGTATAGACGGGTTGGACTGAAGAGTTTGTTTCGATGCTAGACATCTCTGACTGTGGTATCATAAAAGTGAGCACTGCTCTGATTGGCCTCTGAGCTTCTTGATGTCCACTTGTTCATTATCTAGCTTCCTCAGTGTCTCGTGTGTATTTTTGCTCTGTTTAGTATTTTATGATTACGTTCACAGACATTTCTGTAAATGAATTGTCCACTGCTGCCCGGCTCCTGACCATATTACAGAGGAGGCAGTACTGGATGTCTTAAATCGTATCGAGGTGGATAAATCCCAGGGACCTGTTAAAGTGTATCCCAGACATTTGTGGAAAGCTAAGAAAATTATGGTAGTGCCCCTCTGAGATATTTATATTGTCATTGGTGACAGGTGCTTGAAGACATGTGCCATTATTTAAAAAGGTGGTAAGGAAAGGCCAGGGAACAAGAGAACAGTGAGCCTGAAGTCAGTGGCAGGCAAATTGTTGGAAGGGATTCTGAGGGGCAGGATTTACATGTATTTGGAAAGACGGGGAATGATTAGCGATAGTTAACATGGCTTTGTGTGTGGGAAATTCTCTCTCTCTCTCGAACTTGATTGAGTTTTTCTGAAGACGTGACAAAGATGATTGATGAAGGTAGATTGTGGACGTTGTCTGTATGGATACTAAATGATGTTCCACAAAGCAGACTGGTTAGCAAGGTTAGATAACATGAAATGTTGGGAGAACTTGCCATTTGGATACAAAACTGGCTTGAAGGTAGGAGGCAGAAGGTGGTGAAAGAGGGTTGCTTTGTGGACTGCAGGTCTGTGAGCAGCACTGTGCTAAAGAAATGGATATTGGGTGATTAAATAATTGACTTGAATGTGAATATATGAGATATGGTCAGTAGGTTTACAGAAGACACCAAAATTGGAGGTGTAGTGGACAATGAAGAAGGTTAGTTCAGAATGCAACAGGATCTTGACCAGATGGGCCATTGGGGCGAGGAATGGCAGATTGAATTCAGTTTAGACAAATGTAAGCAGTTAGATTTTGGAAAGGCAAATCAGGGCAGGACTTATACACTTAATGGTAAAGTCCTTGGGAATGTTGCTGAACATAGAGACCATGGAGAGCAGGTTCATTGTTCCTTGTAAGTAGAGACGTAGATAGGCAGACGAGTGAAGGTAGTGTTTGGTATGCTTATATTTATTGGTCAATGCATTGAATACAGAAGCTGGGATGTCATATTGTGGCTGGACAGGACATTGATTATGCCATTTCAGGAGTTCTGTTTTAACTTTGAAATTCCCTGTTCTGGAAAGGATGTTGTGAATCTTGAAAGAGTTCAGACAAGATTTACAAAGACTTTGCTAGGATTGGAGGATTTGGGCTACAGGGAGAGGCTGAATAGGCCAGGGTTAATTTCCCTGGAGAGTCAAAGACTGAAAGGTGACTTCATGGAGATTTATAAAATCATGAGGGACATGTATAGGTGAACAGCCAGGGTATTTTCTCCTCAGGTTAGGTGGGTTCAAAACAAAATCGCGTGGGCTTAAGTTGAGAGGGCAAAGATTTAAAACGGATCTAAGTGGCAAAGTCTTCAAGCTGTGTGTGGTGTGTGTGTGGACTGAGCTGCCAGATGATGTAGTGGAGGCTGATACAATTACAACATTTGAAAGGCATCCGATTGGGTACATGAATAGGAAGGGTTTCCAATGCTACGGACCAATAGCTGGCAAATAGGGCTCCATTTGTTGAGGATTCCTAGTTGGCATGGACAAATTGGACCAAAGGTCTGTTTCTGTGCTGTACATCTCTATGACACTATGTTCCTCTTTTGTGGAGAGCTCGCAGAAACACAGATAATTGTCCTTGGAGCTGAGAAGGTCAGGCAGTGATTTTGACCAGGTGCACATTTGTTTCTAGGATATTTAATTTGCAGAGAGAGGGGAATTGTTAACAATGTCACAATTTTAGTAACTATTTTCAGGTAATTGGTAAATAATATATGAATATGTGAACATTATTTTGTTCAGTAAGGTCTGAGCATCTGGAACAGTCTGAATGGCAGCAGGACACAGACTCAGCAGTTATTCATAAACAGATTTGGAATTTTACTTTTTAAGGGAAGATTTGGGGGGGTTGGGCAAACGGGAAGGGAATTGGGACAGATTTGCAGCATCTCCAGAGGGAGAGAGTACATCCTATATGGGCTGAATAGCCCCCAGCCCCTGTGCTCTGTGATACTGCCCCATTGACTGTGAATGTTGAAGCTCATTCAAGGGCAGAGAGAGGGAGGATCTCACCACTCTCCTCACAATGGGCCCCGAATGCTTGATGTCAGCACAGCCCAATAGGGGGCAGAGGACCAAGTCGTACCAGTTTGTCCTCCAACCAATCGGAGTGAATGAGGGCATCCTCAAGGATGGAACTAATGAAAGGCACATATCGCAGAGATTTGAGAAACTGGAGGACATGAATTAGGGAGCGTTCTGTGGCTGGTGAGGAATTATATAAATAAGGAAGAGTTGTGAAGCTGGACGAGGTGACAGTGATCAGGAGATTTGTGAATGGCGGAATTTAGAATTAGTGAGGATTAGAGTCATAATGTTGTACAGCAAGGAAACAGGCCCTGTGGTCCAACCAGTCCATGCCGACCATAATTCCAAACTGAACTAATTGTACCTGCCTCCACTTGGTCCACATCCATCCAAATATTTCCTATTTATGTCCTTATCTGAATGTCTTTTAAATATTGTCATTGGATTCACAGCTACCACTTCTTCTGGAAGTTCGTTCCACACAGGCTCGTGTGTTGAAGCGACAGGCAGCTGGAAGCTCGGGGTCTGTTTTTGCAGCGGAACGTAGATCATCAGCTGCCATTTCCGCCACCTCCACTGAGATGCTGCCAGACACAGGTCCCTGTCCCCTCCATTAACAGCTACGCACCCTCCCAGCCAGATCATAATCCACTCCTTTGTCTTTCCAAATGTTCCCGTCTCTCTCTGGGTCCTGTCCCTGCCTATTACTTACTCTTTAACCCCTATCTCCTGCAGTACAAAGATCTGTAGTTTAGTTGAATTGGCCAAGTTAAATTTCCCATAATGCTCAGGGATGTGTAGGTGAGGTGCATTAGTCAGGAGAAATGTAGAGTAATAAGGTAGGGGAATGGGTCTGGGTGGGATACCATTCAGAGGGATGCTGTGGACTTTTTGGGCCGAATGGCCTGTTTCCACGCTGTCAGGATTCTAATTTTCCCAGCTCTCATCAGTTCTGAGGAAGGGCCACTGAACAGATTTCTGTTCCCAGATGCTGCCAGACCTGCTGAGCTTTCCCAGCACCTCCTGCTTGTTGTTCCTGATTGACACCATCCATCCACCTTCCGGGTTTGATTCCGGCAGGGGGAGGATCCCACCACTGACCTCACAATGGGGTCTAGCTGATTGATGGCAGCTTCGGACCAATAGGAAAAGGTGGTGGGACTGGTGGACCAAGTGGTACCAGCTGGTCATCCAAACAATGGGAGTGAATGAGGGGCATGACCAGTGGGATGACACGTCACCAGTAACTCTGCTGATGCGGTGCCACGTGACTCGGCTCTTGGTGAATGTGGGAGACGGAAACAGGGAAGGGGAGAGTGGCCTCGGAGACAGGGAGATAATGAGTCACTTTAGACTGGGAAGTGTTAATTACACTCTGTGCTGGTTGTTAGTCTGAATTAGAAACTCTTTCCCGAGTTTGCAGCAGATGGGAAAATGGCTGCGGCTCTCAGGCGGTGATAGGTCCAGGGATATGGCCGCCATCTTTATTGGGGGCAAGGTACAGTGAGGCACATGTCCTCTTCCTAGGATGGGGCGGGTGTGTACGATTTAAAGAGAGACATTTACACATCAAACACATACCAAGAAAAAAAGTATGTCTTTATATTCTTCCTGTACTGACTGAGTTTTTTGTGAATTCATTTCATAGGATATTAAATCAGAATAATTGAGGCTGGGGTCTCAAAAGCACGTTTTTACAGTCAATGGAGTCATCAGGATCTGAATATCATTGGCATTTAAATGTGGAAGGAGAAAGGTTTGTTCTGTTTGTGGGAAAATGTCTCCAACATTTTTGTTAAGCAGAAAGATGTACACATTTGTGGTTGGATCATCCTTTGGGTATGTGCTCTGTTCTGGGCCCTGCAGCGGAGGAAGGAAATATTGGCCTGAGAGGGATCACAGATTTATCCAAATTACACCTCGTCTCTTTATAAGAACTCTCAGATTTAGACCCAATCACCCACTTCATGATGTTAACCTGTAAATGTCATATTTTCAATTATCAGCAAAATTCCCATTAGAATTCCTTATGGACTCAAATTCCAGTACCTTTTCAGGTGGAATGTTCCAGATTCTGACAACTGTCTGTTCATTCAGGAACTGCTGAGGTCCATGTTGACTCTGGGGTTACAAAGGGCTGAATTGAAAGATGAGATGTTGTCCCTGAGCTCCTATTGGATTGCATGGATTGATGGAGGAGTGATTAAAGGCAGTGAGGAATTGACAGGAGCCGGGGGGTGTGATAGGTGGCAGTCTCAGGATTGCAGGATACTGCAGATACAGCCAGTAGATGGGTTACCGCTAGGAGGGCGAGGTAGGTATTGCAGGAGTCTCCTGTGGCTATCCCCATCTCAGACAAGTATACTGTTTTGGAAAATGTAGGTGGTAATAGACTTTCAGGGGAATGTAGCACTGACAGCCAAGTTACTGGTACTGAGACTGGCTTCTAACATAATGTGAGGTATATCCAGTTCCACACGATCAATGGTGATAGGGGACTCTCTAGTCAGGGGCACAGTCTGCCGTTACTGCAGCTGACAGTGAGACATCAGAATGGGGTGGTGCTGCCCTGGTGCCAATGTCAAGGATGTCTCTCAGAGGGAGCAGAATATTCTCAAAAGTGAGAATAACCAGTGGGAGGACATTGTACATTGGTACCAATGGCATAGGAAGGGGAAAGCATTGGGTCCTGACGAGCAGGGAGACTTGCTAGTGCCACTCGGGAGGCATTAAACCAGTGAGGGAGTCAGGGTAATCCTAAAGAGATAGTGAGAAAAGAGGTGAGTCTGAGGCTGGTACTGTTCACCGGTCAGACTGTCAAGGCAGGCAAGAGCAAGTCACAGAATGAGGTGGGACGGACCAGTTACACTGCATTTATGTCAGTGCAAGAGACCTGACAGGTCAGGCAGGTGGGCTCAGGGTATGGTTTTGAACATGACACTGGGATATTACAGCAATTACAGAGGCATCACTCAGGGATGGATAGGACTAGCAGCTTAATGTTCCAGGGTATAGATGCTATAGCAAGGATAGAAAGGAGGCAACAGAGGAGGGGGAGAAGTGTTTTTGATTAGGAATTATGGCTTCCGGAGGATATTCCTGGGAGCACATCCAGACAAGTTACTTGTGTAGTACTGAGAAAAAAGAAAGGGATGAACATCTCACTGGGATTGTATCATAGACTCTCTCCCAATAGTCAGCGGGGAATTGAGACACAATTTTACCAGGAGACCTCAGTTATCTGTAAGAATAATATGGATGCAATGATAAGTGGTTTTAACTTAACCAACATGGCCTCGGAGTGCTGTAGTGTTAAGGGCTTGGATGGAAAGGTATTTGTTCAGTGTGTACGAGAACATTTCTGATTCAGTTTGTAGGATGTACCTACGAGGGAAAAAACAAAACCTGACCTGTTTTCTTTCTTCATTCATAGGATGAGGCTGTCACTGGCTCGGCCAGCATTTATTGCTGCGTTTACCCAGACGGCAGTTAAGAGTCAACCACTTTGCTATAGATCTGGAGTCCCATGCAGACCAGACCAGGTAAGGATGGCATTTTCCTTCCCTAAAGGTCTTGAGTGAAGCACGTGGATTTTTCCAACAATTGACAATGGATTCCTTGCTGTCACTAGATTATTTTTTCCAGCTATTTATTGAATTCAGGTTCCAAAATCTGCCGTTATGGGATTAAAACCCGGGTCCCCAGAACGTTATCTGGGTCTCTGGATTAACTGTCTAGTGATAATTTCACACCATCATCACTGCCTCTTAGGAAATGAGGCAGAGTGATTGACTGAGTTATCAGTGGGGCAGCGCATCAGCACCGAAGATCCCACAGTATTGTGGTTCAGTGGTTAGTGCTGCTTACTCAGCACCAGGGACCTGGGTTTGATTCCAGCCTCGGGCGACTGCCTGTGTTGGAGTTGGCACATTCTCCCCAGTGTCGGTGAGTATTTCCTTCAGGTGTTCCAGTTTGCTCCCAGAGTCCAAAGATGTGTAGATTAGTTGGATGAACCATGTTAAATTTCCCATAGTGTCCAGATGCAGTATATGAGGTTTTGGGATGTGCAGGCAAATCTCTGCCTGATGTGAAAAGATCCTTTTGGGGTCTTGGACAGAGGTCAGAGGGAGGTGTGGCTGCACGTTTTACCTCTCCCATGGCGGCAAGAGAGGGTCAAGGGTGTGGAGCGTGGGTTGGTGGGAGGGTGTGGACTGAACAAGGAAGGCGCAGCGGAAATGGTCTCTGCGGAACGCAGATAGGGGTGGGGAGGGAAATATGTTTCTGGTGGTGGGGCCTGACTTTAGGTAGCAGAAATAACAGAGGTTAATACACTGTATCTGGAGATTAGTGAGGTGGAAG
This sequence comes from Hemiscyllium ocellatum, assembly GCF_020745735.1. NCBI lineage: Eukaryota > Metazoa > Chordata > Chondrichthyes > Orectolobiformes > Hemiscylliidae > Hemiscyllium > Hemiscyllium ocellatum. Next base: position 1,279,172 of record NW_026867726.1, on the reverse strand, counting down.
GTGAAGACGTATGATTCCTGATGAAGGGCTCTGGCCCGAAACATCGAATTTCCTGTTCTTTGGATGCTGCCTGACCTGCTGTGCTTTAACCAGCAACACATTTTCAGCTCTGGAAGGTGAAGACCACAGGGTTATATTCTTTATTGTGGCTGGAGGGGTGGGGTAAAGGCGGAGGTGCGGGAAGTGGAGGGTATGTGTTGATCAAGTTGGAGGAAAATTACGGTCTGTGAAGTAAGCCTTTCTGGGATGACCTGGAGTAGAATCCAAAGAGATTAAACAAATATATCACAGACAAAAGATTAACTGGACCAGAGAATAGGACCCCTTAAAGGTCAACAAGGCTGTCTATGGAACCACAGGGGGGTGCGAACGATATGAACGAAACCATGACTAGTCACCCTATCATTGCCCCTCATAATTTTATAAAGTTCGATAAAGCCACCTAAAGTGTCCAGTGCTGAAGGGAAATAGCCTCAGCCTATTCAGCATCTCCCTATGGTTCAAATGTTCCAATACTGGCAACACCCTTGTAAATCTTTTCTGAACTCGTGCAAGTTTCCCAACATCTTTCCTGTAAGAGGGAGATTGGAATTGAAAGCAGTCTGGGGATTCAAAAGTGGCCGAGCCAAGAAACTGTCCAGCCGAAACCTGATCTCCCAACTCCTATCCTCACTGCACTGCCCAATAACAGCTAGCATACCGCACACCACATTCACTGACCTGCCTACCTTCAACCCCACTTTCAAGGAACTATCAACCCACACTGCACGGTCTGTTTGTTTGTCAACACTTCCCAGGAACTTTTCATTGAGAAGTTGAGTCCTATTTTGGTAACATCTTTCTGAAATCAGGGAGACTACAATTGAATGCAGTATTCTAACACTGGCCTGACCAATGTCCTACTCAGCCACAACGTGACCTCCTAACCCCTATACTCAGTGACAGAATCCCTACAGTGTGGAAGCAGGCCTTGCGGCCCATGAGACCATACCAACCATCGGAACAGCATTCCACCCTAACTCTGTAACCTACCATTACCCAAAGCTAATCCAGCTAACATGCATGTCTTTGGAATTGTGGGAGGGAATTAAGAGCACCCAGAGGAAGCTCACCCAGACACACAGGGAGAATGTGCAAATACCACACAGACAGTGGAGTCGAACCAGAGTCCATTTATTGACCAGCGCATTCCATTAAAGGTCAGTGTCCCAAATGCCACGTTCAGCACCTGATCTCCCTGAAACCCCACTTTCCAGGAACTATGCAGTTGTTCTGAGCCCTTCAGAGAGAAGTAAGGTGAGGAGGAGAAAACACAAACAGGGTTGAATTGTAGATCTATAAAATAACTCTCCATCTTCCCCCTCTCTGTTCCCCCAATCTCCCCCCACTCTGCCTGGTTTTCCACACACCCCCGTCCGGCGGTCAATCCTTTGTCGCCCCACCACCTCATCGGTCGCACTCACCCGTTGGTCTGTCCCACAATCTGTTGGTCTTTCCCCCCTCTGTCAGTCGCCCCCCTGTCGGTCGCACATCTCCTTTCCCCCTCCGTCGGTCGCCCCCTCTGTACCCCCACCGTCTGTTCCCCTCTCCAATCCCGCTTTCTGTCCCCATTCATTTCTGTGCCTCCCCTCTCTATCCCCCCTCTCTGCCCCCACCCATTTCTGTCCCAACCCTCTCGATCAACCCCCTGTCTGTCTACCCTCCCCTCCCTGTCCCCTAGTTCTGTACTCCCCCCTCCACAAGGAAAATATCTTGTCTATTTGCCTTGTCCATGCCCGGCCTGATTTTAAAAATCTCTTTCAGGTCACCGTTCAGCCTCTGACGCTCCAGGGAAAACAGTCAATCCAGCCCTGGCAACATCCTATAATTCTTTTCTAACCCCTTTCAAGTTTGAGAACATCCATCTGATAGGAAGGAGACCAGAATTGCATGGAATATTACAAAGTTGATGAATCAATGTCCTGTACAGCCGCAATATGACCTCCCACCCCCTCCACTCAATGCTCTGACCAATAAAGGCAAGCAGACCAACTGCCACCTTCACTAATCTATCTACTTGCTCCTCTACTTTCAAGGAACTATGAACCTGCACTCCAAGGACTCTTTGTTTAGCAGCACTCCCCTGGAACTTACTATAAACTGTAAGTCCTGCAAAAGTTTGCTTTGCCAAAATGCAGCAGCTCGCATTTTTCTAAACTGAACTCCTCAGCCCATCACCCATCTGATCCAGACCCTCTTGTACTCTGAGGTAATCTTTTTCCCTTTCTACCACACCTCCCATTTTGGTATCATCCGCAAACTTTTATTTACAATACCTCTTATGCTCACATCCAAATCAGAAATGTAAATGGCGAAAAGTAGTGGATCCAGCACCGATCTTTGTGACACTCCACTGGTCACAGGCCTCCAGCCTGAAAAGCACCCTCTGCCTTCTACCTTCGGGCCAGTTCTGTACTCCATGTGATCTAACCTTGCTGACCAGTCTCTCATGACGAACCTTGTCGAACGCCTTACTGAAGTCATGTAGATCATGTCCATGCTCTGACCTCAGCAATCCTCTTTTTTACTTCTTCAAAAAAACTGAGTCAAATTCATGAGCCATGATTTCCCATGAACACAGCTGTTATTAATATCCAGGATTTAACTCTGTACATTGCGGTCTGCATTGCCCAGTTACAGGTGTTAATATTCTGGATGAAGTTCAAGTACAGCAGCATTTTGGCAGTGACTGTGTATTGAGTCTTGTTAATGTCACCAACACAGTTGAGTTCCTTTTGAAAGGCAGTCCCCGTATCCCTTGTGCACCAGGAAATAGTGGCAGTGTCCATAGCTCTGGACCAGGAGGATCGTGCTCAGAGTTGAGGAACAGCATTTTTGAAGAGGCTGATTGGAAAACATACCCAAGCCACCAGGCCATATTGTCTCCCAGCTGTCCCTGCCTCAGCCTCTAAACAGAACCTTCCTGTAGTTTCTCTCCTGTCAGACTCTCCCATTGCTCAGTTTGTCCAGGATCCCCTCCTGCTGCTGCACTGCTCCTGTCCCTTATTGACCAATCCATCCCCCAGTGTCCTCCACATTCATTCATTGTTTACAATCTCATTACCCTAGTTCTCCATCCCTGCCCCTTCCCGTCCACAGAGACGGCTCAGTGGTTAGCACTGCTGCCTCAAAGCACCAGGTACTCTGGTTCAATTCCGGCCAAACGCGGAGTTTGTGCATTCTTCCAGTGTCTGAGTGGGTTTCCTCCGGTTTCTGCCCACGTTCCCAAAGATGTGCAGGACAGGTAAATTGGCCATTTTAAATTGCCCATAATATTAGTTACATTAGTCAGGGGGTAAATATAAGGTAGGGGAATGGGTCTGTGTAAGTTACTGTTTGGAGGGTCGGTATGGACTTGTTTGGCCGAAGGGCCAGTTTCCATACTGTAGGGATTCTGATATATTGGGCAGCAGCTGCTGTCAATCTCCTGGACTCCTGTATGATCGGGAGCACGTGCTGTAGGAGGGGAGACCAGTGTACGGGCGCAGCGCTGGCCAATTGTGGGAGTATGCACAGTGCCTTGGAAGGAGGCTGTGGTTGTGAGGGATTAATCTGTCATTGGCATTTTCCTCCCTCTGGGAGCAGGACCCAGGGGAATGGTACCCTGATATGTGATCAGACTATCAGTGGTGCAGCATTTTGCAGAAAGTTATCAGAACTCTTTGGTGAAGATTCAGGGTTTTTATGGAAAGTGACAAGGATGGACCTGCAATTAGAGTTCTAATTCGGTTCATTTTAGTAAGATGGATTTTGGCCAGAGTGTGCTGGAAGCAGTGTATATGGGGAGAGAGAGTGTGAGAACTGGGTGTGGAGGGAAGGAGTGAGGAGATTGGTTTGGATTTCAGTTCACAGAAGAAAGAAATTGTTAGACTGAGAGTTAAAACTTTGGGGAACAAGAAACTACAATTTAATACTATAATTGTCTTACAAAGATCCATCCTGTATTAATGTGGTGACTTGGTTTCTCAGGTGTAGAGTACTGAAAGGGTGGATTTGTGGATGAGAAATTCAAATTGAACTTCATGTTCTGATCTGATAGTTACTTGATCCGTGCCAATCTGAACATTCATTGGCCTTTTCATGTGGAAGGAAAGGTGTGTGTTCTGTCCGTGGGTGAATATTTCAAATGTCAGTGTGTCTGGAGAAAATATTGAGGTACAGCCAAGTCCATGTTAGTGTGGTGACTGTGGAGAGAGATTTCAGTTGTTTTTAAAAGTCTGGAAAAAACCTAGCACATTTCCCAGGGACAAAGCTTTGCTTTGTAGAAGGACAAGTCTTTAATTAACCATGCAACCAGAAAGTCACAAGGATACCTGCACCATGGGAAACACGATGAAAACGGGATTGTTGTTAATGAGAATAAGGAGTTCATTCTCGATCATGGATTGTAATCCATTGGCGTTGTCACGTCGGTTCCAGCGCCGTGGGAAACACTGGAAATATGATGAATGCAGTGTAGGTTTCAGTTATTAAACTGTAAAAAGTGCAGAACAATTTACAACGATGTTGTCAGGGCTCAGGGGTCTGAGTTATAGGGAGAGGTTGGACAAGCGAGGATTTTTTTTTGTTTAGAGCAGAGGAAACTGAGTGGGTACTGTTCTAGATGTGTATAAGACCATGAGGGGCATGGATAAGGTGAATGCATTCAGTCTTTTTCCCAGGGAATCCAGGACTGGAGAGCATCAGTTGAAGGTTAGAGGGGAAAGAATAAAAGGGAAGCTGAGGGGCAACTGTTTTACACAGAGGGTGGTATGTATATGGAATGAGCTGCCAGTGAAAGTAGTTGAGGTGGGTACACTCTCACAACAGGTAAAAGACATTTGGACAAATACATGGATAGGAAAGGGTCAGAAGCAGATGGGCCAAGTGCAGGGAAATGGGGTTAGTGTGGATGGACATTCTGGTCGGCATGGGCCAGTTTGGGCCAAAGGGCCTGTCTCTGCTGTAGGATGCTATGACTCTAAGTGCATCTGCTATTTCTCCCACTAACCCTGTTGGTATCCTGGGATGTATTCCATCAGGGCAATGAAACTTGTGTACGTTTAGCTCCATTAGCTTGTCCATCTCTAACTCTTTCATGATAATGGTTGTTTCTAGGTCCTCACCTTCCTCAGTCTCCTTATCAATTACTGGCATGTTCTTCGTATCCTCCACTGTGAAGACTGACTGCTGTGTGCTCATATTCCGAAACCCTGCTGGATAGCAATAACTAGGTACAGAACTCTGCGATGTCTTCTTTGAGTCTTTATTGATGATACATGGCAGTTACCTGGATAGTGTACATACAGAACACTTTCAGGCAGCATCAGGTAACTCCCCATCTGTCTGATGTAAAGCTCCCTTTCTTATACCTTTGTGGTTTGGGACTTTGAATAGATTCTGTCTCTCAGTATTATCTCCATGGCAATGGCAGTTAGAAAGTCTAGTTCAGTTTAGCACTTTGTGGTTAAAACCTACACCCCTCCCCCCCGTGGCTCCCTCAAGTATCTGACAGGCACTTCAGTTTCATTGGGGCTGTCTATCAGGATTCTGATATGGAGGAGCCGGTGTTGGGGTGGGGTAGACAAACTTATAAATCACACAACACTAGGTTATAGTCCAACAGGTTTATTTGGAAGTACAAGCTTTTGGAGTGTGCTGTGATTTGTAACTTGATCAGGATTATCTCTATGGTAACAGTTAAGTGCTTCAACAATTACAGAGGCCATATGTTCCCCACACAATAGGTTCCTCTCTAGCAGTATAAACTGCTATTCTGGCCCTGGGGATAGCTACTCATCACTTTTCTCCCCCAGTCCCATCTGGCTTGCTGTTGATTTTTAAAGTTTTTTTTCTAATATCCTAGTTTCTCCGTAGTCTTTGCCAATTTGTATGCCTTCTATTTCAATTTGATAGACTCCCTTATTTCCTGAGCCACCCAGGGCAGATTATGCCTTTTCCTACAGTCCGTCCTTTTCCCTGATATATACTTTTGCTGAGCACTTTGAAAAATTGCTTTGGTATTCCCCCACTATCCGTCAACTTTCCCACGGTAAAGTCTTTGTTCCAGTCTACATTAGTCAACTCCTGCCTCATCCTATTGTAGCCTCCTTTGTTTAAGCCCTGAATCTTAGGATTGGATCTAATCTTCCAGCTTTCCAGCTGTGTTCTAAGTTCAACCAGATTTATCAGAAGTCTTTTATCAGATTACGAGGTGAGGCAATGTTTCCTTGGTGTTGTGCAGTTCATTGTCAAAGACCTTCGCTTTGTAATAAAGTACAGGATAGATATTCACAAGAGTATTCTGCACGCTGTGAATGTACGATTAAATCTAAAACCATAAATCACTGTCTCCCCTCAGTTTAAAATTGCACAATCATTATCTCCTACACGCTTCCTCACTATCTAAGTTTGGAACGCTAATCCACCTGACTATCCTGCTTTTTCCGAAAATCTCCTTTGGTGAAGGTGGTGAGTTTTGGATTCAGCATTCCAGTTATTACCGTAAGAAGATGAGCACTGGTCACAGGAAAGGCAACGCAGCCCTTCGAACCAGCTCCACCATTTAATACGGTGATGATTGAGCTCACCTCGGTCTCAGCTGGGTTTTCCCACCTGCTCTCTCTCACCCTTCATCTCATTGCAAATTCAACATCTGTATCTCTTCAGTAAATCTGCTCATTGTCCTGGCATCCACCGCATTTTGAATAGGGAATACCACAGATTTGCAACACATTGAGATAGGTACTTTCTTCTTCATGAGAGTAGAATAGAGTACCTGTAGTGCAGAAACAGGGTATTCATCCATCGAGTCCACACCAGCCCTATGATGAGCATCCCATTCAGACCCACCCTATCCCTGTAACCCTGCATTTCCCATGCTTAATGACCAAACCAGCACATACATGGACACTGTGGGCAATTTAGCATAGGCCATCCACCTAGCCTGCGCATCTTTGGACTGTGGGAGGAAGCTCGAGCACCCCAGGAAACCCATGCAGACATGGTGAGAACGTGTAAACTCCACACAGTCACCTAAGGCTGAAATCAAACATGGGTCCCCAACGCTGTGAGGCAGCAGTGCTAACCACTCAGCTACCTCTGCTTAAAATCTGCTACCCCTTATTGACCTCCCCACACTGCAATTGGCGGAATCTATGTTCCTTCAGAAATCGGGTTGTAGTAGCAGATGTCTCAGTGAAATCCAATAACAGCCCGTGTGTGAATGGAGATCCTACACACAACACCCTCCAGCCCACACTTTTTATTCACTATCTAGAAACATGTCTCCAGTGGCTTCATGGGGACGACAACTCCCACAATCCCTGAGGCAGGGACCACCCGTGTGAGGGGAAGCCCAGAACTGCACATGTACAGAATATGGGCGGATTTTGGAGCATGTGCTTTGGGGTAATTAGCGGAAAGCATTTGACACTGTGGTTCCTCCTTCAGCCAATCAATCAGCTTGTAGTATTGACGGGTTGGGGGTTCAAAGTGTCACCACACCCACATGGGACCAAGTTTCATCCCCAACTTGTCATAATGCTGGGAATCGACCAATGGGAAAGAAAGAAGGATCTGACCCATTCTCCCAGACTGAAGGTTCCTCTTCTGTCCAGGATCTGCTACCAGTATTTCTGTTTTCTTTTGATTTATCCTGCTGTAACATTATTGACTTGCAGTAACTGAAGCGAAATGGAGTAAACTCAAAGGGTGCAGAGTCTAACCAGAACAGGAAGTGGTGGCATGGATCTGTTTACCAGTAACTCCATGAGAATGGGGAGGGTGTACATTAGGGACAGCAGAGGCAGAATGGTGGGAGAGAGAAGTAGGCTGGAGGGTTACAGCTTTTGGGGAAGAAAGGGGAAAAATGATATTATAGAGAAACTAGAATTGTCTGCTCTGAATTTCTAACCTGTACATATTCCTTTATACAGGGTGCTAGACGGTGAAGATTTGCAGACTGAAATCTCAAACTCGTATGCAGATCGTGATTATGTTAACCAGCATTTGAAGAACCAAACATGGAGAATAACTTGCCCAAAATACAGCAACACTCTCCCTCACAGCATTGTCTGTGTCTCTGCGCCAAATGGACTGTGAATGGTTCAAGACAGCAGCTCACTACCATCTTCTCAAGGGTAACTAGAGATGGGGAATAAATGCTGGCAGGGCCAGTGATGCCCATATCCTGGAAATGGTTTCTATCTCTAGTTGCTGAGATTGGGGAGAATGTGCAAACTCCACACAGGCTGTTGACCAAGGCTGGACTCCAACCTTGTACCTGGTGCTGTGATGCAGTAGTGCTATAGAACAATTTAAATCAAAACAGATGACCCCTGTTCATTGCTGTTTGTGGAGACTCATTGCCCAGAGAGACATCCTGAGGTTCAGAAAGAGACAATATGAATTCAATCATCCCAGCCGAGTTAATGTGATTAACAACATCGATACTCCAAAAGTTTTATGAGACTTCGTACCTACTCTATCATTTACGATTTTTAACCCATGGGAAGTTTGTTACCATCTTCAATGACAGCCATAATACTCTGACCACTTTGACAGAGCCAGTGCTAGTCAGTTCTAATAGTTATCAATAGATTGAATCTAAACAGAATGCCCCACAACAGGAAGTGCTCTGACACTCAATGCCCGTAATTCAAGGTCATTTTCCTAAAACCACTCATGCTGGCAATACCATTGAAGATATGTTATATAGGAGTCTTTCAGTCTCAATTGTCAGTTCCAGTCCATGAAGCAGCCAGTAACATGCCAGTGAATTAAATTCTAACAGCAGCATTGCCCTGACAGGAGAGATTGAGGAGCTTGAAGCTGTCTTCTCTGGAGTATCTAAACATGAAACACTTCAAATGAACAAAAATCTTCCAGAGCTCGATAGGACAGATACAGGAAGGATGTGCTCCTAGGCTGGTGTGCCTGGAATGAAATAAGCACTAACTACAGTATCTTTACCCAGCATCACCTTTAGCTGCATCAATGTTGAAGATTTATTTGCTGCCTAATTCAACTCTCTCGATCACTCCCATTTTTCACTGCTGTAATGTTGATGACTGTGCAAATGTATAAGATTTAATTTAATCCATCCCAAAGCCTCTCTGTACCTGTGTCTCACTTGTGTTCACCGAGATGCTCATTCAATCTGACCTCTTTACAAACCCTGCCCTGATATTTCCTTAGAGGGCTCAGAATTAATTATTTGCAGAATTGTTACTGTACAAAAGGAGGCTGATTGGCTGATCAGCTCTCCAAAGGAACACCTCACTGAATGCCATTCTTCTCCCTTTACCCCATAAACATTCCAATAACACCAGCGAGTTCACAACTAACCACAGCGATCGGATTTGTTTTGTTTGTTCAGGGGATCACGGCATCACTTGCTGGGGCAGCAATTGTCATCCATTCTGACTGCGCAGGAGATGGTTCAGAGTCAACCCCATTATCCAGGGTCTGGATTGACATGTCGGCTGGACCAGATCAGAATTAACAGAGTTTCCCAGGCCCAATGACATGAAGAGTTGATTTCTGGTCTATTATCCTATTTCAGAAATAATAATGAATAATGCTTGCAGTTGAATTAAAAGTGAAAGACCAAAATGGGTTTTATTCTGATTGAGCACGTCCTCCTGTTTTCTCAGTTATTATTGACAATCTCATTCCCCCCGCACCAGAACCTGTTCCAGAGAGTGTTACAGAAACAGCAGAATGGTCAGCTGCAGCTGGTCACCTGACTGGTCACTGGACCCAAAGGTTCACTCTCCACAGATGCTGCCAGACCTCCTGAAAATTTCCAGCACTGTCTGGTTTTGTTTCCGATTTCCCAACATTTGCAGATGGTTAGCTCTTCAATATTCATCTTGTGTGTTGCAGGAGTTTATTGATGATTTTGGAGAGTTTTGAAAATTGCAAGTTAGACCACAAATTAGCCATGATCTATTAAATGACAGAGCAAGGCTGAGGGGCTGAATGGCCTCCTGTTCCAATGAAAGTTGTCCATCTGCAGCTTGTGGCAACATTTCCCCTCACTGCTCACTTCACCTCCATGTCTAACACACTGTTACTGACTGAACAAACCTCCTGTGTTTGAACTAAACCATCTAATGTTCTGTAGCTCCCTCTCCTGCCACCCGGGTTTAACTCTCACCATGGAATGCTGTCTCGTATTACTGCGGGAATGCCTACAAGGATTAATCCTGGAGTCTATATCCCCTGTAATCCACAAACCCCATTTATTTCCTTCTTCCTATTTCATCCTGGCTACTGAACTCTCGGTTTCAATCCAATCTCCTGTCATGCTCTTCAACATGCCCATGTGGGTGGACTAGAGGCAGCTGGGATTTAATGAAGGGAAGTGGGGATTAGGCGGAAGCATGAGGAGAGGCGACAGCAAAGATATTTCTCATTGTAACGGCAGAGTTTCTCCCTGACACAGAGTGTGGTGAGGCACCTGAGTTTGTGGGGGGAGACAGATTCAATCAGGGATTTGGGAAAGCACACAGACACTGACTGAGCTGTCCATCTGATTGTTAACTCAGACAAAAAGACAGAAAGAAAGAGGCACATTTAGATAGCACCTTTGATGATCTGGGGCAACGAAACATGCTTCCAACCCAATGATTTCAACCTCAAATCTCTGAAAATACAGACACAAACCTTCCTACTTGTACCAGGCTGTCTCTCCAGCGTCCTTTATTTCTTGAGAAAAGAGTTTTGAGCTGTGTACCCTACACACTACAGACCATGTTAGCACGGCCAATCCAGCAAACCCGCACATCTGTGGGAGGGTCACAGATTATGTCTAAGTGCTCAGGATTATGGATGAAGGCTCACAAACACTTGAATCTGACGCAAATGCTTTTTTTTCCAAAATAAAATCTGGGGGAAACTGCAACCGGAAAGATTTCCGATTATCTCTGGAGGAAGAGAATTCAAAACTCGTGCCATTGACCCAGGGGGTGCAGTGAAGTCACAGAGGTCTGGGAACCATCAGAAATGTAACAGGTTGTGAGCAAGGTGGGGGTGAGACAAGGACAAAAAGTCAGTCTGTCACTCGGGGGAAGGCAGAAGAGATTAAACAGCAGAAATGGTCGTCCCTCAAGGCCACGGGGAATGGAGTTAGGGCTGGGAAAGAAACCAGGAAACAAGGTGAGCAGCTGCCAAAGAAATACATTGAAAAAAACAGATTATAACAACATAGAGGGCAGAGTACACAGTCTGAAATTGTTGCTGTCATTGGTGAGTACAGAACGCTGTAAAGCCTGGATCGTTCTATTACAGCCAACACATACAGGTTGGACTAAGTAGCCTCGATCTGTGCTGGAACTTACTGACAAATTTAATCTGAAGTTTGGAATTCAGGTCGGATGATATTCATAAATTCTCAAATTGAGTTTAATATTCTGGAGAAATGTCAAATAAATCGCAATGATCCCATTCTGTAGACTTTAGTCCATAACCCTGCATGTTCCAGGGTTTCAGTTACATCCAAGTCCTTTTATTCTAATGTGATGCTGGCTACTGCCTTTACCACCCCATCAGTGAGTTCCTGCCCCCCACCATCCACTCCCCTTTATCTGAGAATTAGTTTCAATCTAAAACCTCCAGTTTCTGACCTCTCTGTTATGAATAGCTCCTTCCTAGTCACTCGATCTGGATTCCTCAGCATCTTATCACTTCAATTAAATCTCAGCTCATCCTCCTCGGAAAACATCCCCAACTTATCCAACTTTTCCTCAGAGCAGACATTCTGCAATCATGGAAACATTCTGATCAATCTCCTCTGTACCCTCTCTGGTGAGAACACATCATCGTGGGGACTCGGAGTGAGTGCAGTACCTTAACCATGGATTAACTCGTGCTCCTGACATTTCCGGTGTCACCTCCGTGTTCTTGTGGTTGTCGCTGATACAAGAAGTGTTCTGGTTTTCCCACATGGAACTGGATGTGCACTCCATGGGGCTGGGATTCCCTACCATTTGTTAACTAATCCTAAATTAACTTCAGCTTAAAACAAGAATATCACTTACCCAACAATCAACTTCTTTCATTATTCTCAAGTTACTTTTTTAAAATTATTACTATCTAAACACAACAGGCTTTAATTTGCTGAACAAGTATTCAGTTATCTTCTCTGTTAGAATTACTTGAAGATTATTATCTTCAGCTACATTTGGTGAATTGAACACTGATTGTAAATATATGAATATCAAATGGATTTGAGTTTGATGATAATTAATCTAGTCTGACATTCATGTTGATTAATATCAATATAAACAGCAATGAGGTTGATTCATACCTGCCATCTGGGCAATTAGGGATGGGCAGGAAATGCTGCCGGGCCAGCGATACCCTCATCCTGTGAATGAATAAAGGAAAATAAAAGTCTCTACCCAGTGTGAATGTGTACATGTTCCACAATGCTGTGAACATTCCCAAAGCTAAGTTCTCTATACGCAAAATAACTTGAAGGACTGCCAATACCATTGTTCATTACTTGGTGTGAAAAGAGAAAAAAAAGTCCTTCAAGTTGTGTTTATGAGTAAATTCATTGGTGTCTCAGCAGGATGGCTGCCTGAGTGAATCCCTTACCCTCCCCCCCCACCCCCCCCCCCCCACACACACACACACACACACACACACACACACACACAGAGCAGGTGAACAGCTTCTCCCCCGTCTGACTGGTTTGGCCCGTTTCCAGGTGGGAATGGGTAAAGAATTCCCTTCTGGCATTCCCCACATTTCCAGAGTCTGTCCCTAGTGTGGCTGCACTAGTGTTTTGATTTCAGATAAGTGCTGGCAGACTGTTATACACACCATTACGCACCCCACCCACCGCCCCCTCCCTTCCCCCCTCCCAGAACCCAGTATAAAGCAGTAAAACTTTATCTCCTGCTGTGGAAGGACAGCCTGTGTTAGACTGAGTAGGAACACTGAGCAGATTTACCTCAATGACAATTTAATCGGTGACCAGAGCAAGTTAAGCAAGTCCACATAAAATGCATTATAGCACAGAGAGAGGCCCATCAAATCCAAGCTGGCTCTCTGTAGCAGAATCCAATATTCTCATTCCCCATACGTCCCCCAAACTCTGCAATTTTATTTCCCTCGGATCTGATCTAATTGTTTTTATCAATCATTCATCTTCTCTGCTTGCACCACCATAATAGGCAGCATGTTCTGCATATTTCCAGCCAATACAGTCAGCAGAAACACTTGCTCATCTCCCGCTGTATCAAAACTTTACATCTGATCTTAATTCTTGTGCGATCACCTATTGAATACAGATATTTTTTGTCTGCTATATCTAGGTGTGTTATAATCTTATATAGCTCTATCAAAAATATATTCAACTTGTTTAATTCAAAGAAAATACAAATTTCTTCAAATCAATTCACTGAGTGCATTTTCTTCATCAGTGAACCACACCAGTAAGTCTGTACTCCACACTCTGAAGATCACTCATATCATTCAATATTGATGTCTAATTTGTTCCACAAATCCAGACGAGACAAGTTTTCTGCACAACAGCAGTAGTTTTATTATTGGACAGCTGGCGGGAGTTTCAAAATGTCTCTAAAGTAGCCGAGTGTCTACTTGCAGAGACTGTTCTTCATGAATCTCTGCCTTACCCACAGAGACAGTATATTTAATAGGAATTAGACAAAGACATATCAGTCACATGGGCGATTGTCATTACATAGTTTAAAGCAGGTAATTATGACCTTACAAAGCTTGATGAATGGCGATGTCCTGTGGTAAAGTGTGAATGGATGACAGAAACTGATTATCGTATTGTTCATGATTATGTGTTGATGGGAAGAGATTAAGGCAGAAGGGTTCTTCCTTCAGTAAATGGGGGATTCACTTACCTATGCTAATATGGAGGGGAGGTAAGACAATGGGAGCGGGAGGCAGTTTAACAGGGTTGTGCCCAGGGCTCTCAGTCTTGTCTGGAAAGGGCAAATTCCTCTGTCTGGGGTTACGGGGGAATCCACATGTGTGGCTGCAATGCGTTCTATTTTGAAGGTACAGTCCGCCTCCCCCTACTGAGGTGTTCTGTCTGTATTGTAAGAGTACAGGCCTCGTACTGTTACAATGCAGCAGTAAGGCTTTTGGCAGGAGAATGTTTAACCCTTGAGTCGCCAATGCATCCTGAAAGAAAGCAAAGTATGGAACTGGCCCCTCTGTGGTATTTTAAATTCCCCATTCTGACCAGGAATCTGGTGACCAGAATTGGATGCAATGATTGACTGTGACCTAACTAGAGCTTTGTCAATGGTCAGCATCTATTCCATGAGTTTGTTATCATTCCCTCTATTAATGAAGCCCAGTATCCTATACATTTACTCAAAACACTTTATGTTCTCTCTCCTTAAATGATTTGTACACATTGTCCCCCATCCTGCTGTCCTGCTCCCTGTGTCTGTTCCAATCAAATATATATTCCCTTTCTACACTGCTTCTCTCAAAATGCATCAACTTACTGTGTGTTCTAATGAAGAGACATATTCCACTCAAAATATTATCTCTTGCTCGACACATTCTACACACCCCGGAAAACAGAACAGGACAGCACTGGGATAATCGGCCCACTATGTCTGTACGGATCATGATACCATTCCAAACTAATTCCATCTGCCTGTATATGGTCCATATCCCTGCCAACCCATGTCTGCTTATGTGTCTGCCCAAATGCCTCTTAAACATTGTGATTGTTTCTGCTTTTACCAACTCTCAGGCAAGTACATTCTAGTCACTGACCACCTCCTGGAGAAGAAACTTGCCCGACATAACTTCCTTTAAACCTGCACAGACATTGTTGGAAATGCTCAGCAGGTCATGCAGCATCTGTGAAGAAAAATCAGTTAATGTTTCGGGTCTGGTCACACTTCCTCAGAAACGTTATCGCTGATTTCTCTTCACAGATGCTGCTAGACCTGCTGAACTTTTCACAAAAATGTTTTTGTTTTTGGTTTACAGCATCTGCAGTTGTTTTGGTTTTCATTTCCTTTAAACGTTCCCCCTCTCCCCTTAAACCTACGGCCTCTAGAATTTGTCATTTCCACCTTGGAAAAAGAGTCAGATTATTCACTCTGTGCCTCTTGGTTCACCCCGCAGCCACTGACTTTCTAGTGACAACAACCCAAGATGTTCCAACCTCTTCCAATCCAGACAACATCCTGGTAAACCTGTTTTCAACCTCTCCAAAGCCTCCACATCCTCCTTATGTGGTGATCAAAACGGCACACAATACCCCAAAGGTGGCCTAATTACAGTTTTATAATCACCCCCCTGACAGAAGAAGGCAAGCCTGCCATCCACCTCCTTCACCACTTTCAGGGAGCTGTGAACGTGCACCTGAAGATCCCTCTGTATATCAATGCTGCTCAGGGCCCTTCCGTTTAGTGTATACATTCCTCTTGCAATGTGCCTCCCAAAATGCATCACCACACATTTGTCCAAATCAGATCTATCTGTAATTTCTCCGTATAACCTTCTAACTGATCTTTCTTGCTGTGTCCTTTGACAACATTCTTCACTGTTCACAGCTTCATCAATTGTACCATCTACAAACTTGCTAATTAAGTTGTTTACATTTTCTTGCTAATCACTGATATATGTTGCAAACAACAGATGTCCCAGTTCTGATCCTTGTGGAACAGATGCACTGGCCACAGACCTCCAGCCAGCAACATGTCCCTGCACAACTGTTGCTGGGAGAAGTATCAAAGAGGAGCCTGAGTTTAGCAGTGCGGTGACCTTTATACAGCGCTCCTCATTTAAGCATGGTGGGAGAGCTCCCTCTCGAGAACTCTGTGGCTTCCCCAGCCAAGTACAGCTGGGTTTCCTTCATGCTTTCCGGTAATATTTTCACTCGACCTGATCTCCTGGGTTTGGAATGTTAGCTCGGATATTTCTGTGCTCCCTTTCCCAGTTTCTGATTCGCTGTCCCTCTGCAACTTCCCCTCTCAGCTCATGCAGTTGCTTTGCCAGTTCATTCAAGAATTGTTTGACCCTATCCTTGCCATTGGACATCTCGGGCACTCCCACTGCCACACCCTGTGGCACCTGCGTAGGGGGACTGCCTTGTTCCCTTTGCTGGGGTTGATGTCAATTTAATTAGGATGGTGGGGAGTACTCTAACCCATCTCTGCCTGTCTCTGGGAGGGCCTTAGTCAGACTAGCTTTCAGTGTCTGCTTCATTCCTTCTGCTGTCCCTGAGCTCTGGGGGTGGTATGGGAGATGGGATTTCTGTTCAGTACCAAACAGGCCACAGAGCTGTTTAACTACGTTCCCTGTAACATGTGTCCCTTGGTCAAAATCTGCAGGGGAATGCTTCCACCCACTGCGTAAACCTGTTTATTAAGACGCAGCAAGATTTCCTTCCCTGGGATTGGGATGGGTGTCTGTGTCAAATCCATCTGTAATTGTTCCCATGGGCCCCTGGGTCCCTGCTGCTGCCTCCATTTTATCCTGATTGCTTTCACTGGCTCACACTGTGAACACACTACACACCTTCGACAAAACCTTGCTGTATCTCTCCCTGTTCCAGGTCTCCCCCTGTAGTGGAGCATCTGATATTGCATTGTATCCTGCTAAATATGGGCTGACCCATGATATGGTTTTAATAATGTTTGCCTTATACAGTGTGGTGGCACTGCTGGATCATCCAGACTCTGTCTTGTCCTATTACTGCCCCACCTTTTTCCCATTCCTCTTTCTCCTGTTGTGGGACTGTTTCTGGGAATATCTTTAAACCTTCCTCTCTCACTTCTGCAGCTCCTGCCACTGCCATCTCCTCAAATGTCTGCACTGTTTCAGTCAGTATTTTACCTGCCTTATCCACATACTCACTGCCCTGTTGGTGTGGGGTTTCTACTTCCCTGTGAGCTCTAATCTTTATTATTGTTGCTTCATTGGGAAAGTTAGCTGCTCCACTAACTCTCTGACCGGTTCCTCATGCTCTATGTGGCCCCCAGACAAGGTGATGTACCCTCACCGAGCCCAGACCAACACATGGTCATGAACAATACCAAAGGCATGCTGACTGTCTGTGAATATGCTGACTCCCTGACCCCTGGCTAATGTCAGTGCTTCTGTCAGGGCTTGTGATGGTTCTGCCAATCCTGGCCTCCACAAAAGGCCTCCAATAATTAAACAATCTAAAGTTTGCCTTACCCTTTCGCGATGTGCAGATGGATAGTTTTAAAATCATGGTCTTTTGTTCCAATGGGATTATCCCCTCTGCCTTCCTGATTTGATCTCCCTGATATGATGTCCCAGGTACGCCTCTACTTACCTTCCCAGTTGCACACTCTGTGGGTTAATTTTAAGCCCGGCCTGCCTGAACTGACACAATACTATGTTTAATATTTGGATATGTTCTTTCTCACCAACTGAGGTAATGAGGTGTTGGTAAGATTAAATAGACTAACTCCATCAGCCATACATCGGTGGGATATACTGGAATATTATGGGATCCCTGAGATAACTGGATCCAGGTGTACTGTTTTCCTTTGATAGTAAACACCAGCTTATTCTGCCATTATGGACCAGAACCCATTCACAATATCAAGGGCTGAGACTATATCCTGTTGCGATTTCAATCCATTAAATACAGTGGTGTGGTTCGCTACTGTAGGATACTCTTTAGTGGCGGATTTACTGAGGGAGGTACAATCAATAGTGAGGTGGGATGAGCCGTCTGGATTCAGTGAATTAGTCTGGGATACTGTCGGTCTGACTGTTCCCTGCTTCTCTCAATCTGTTACTGTCACAATTACTGCCTCCTCAGCCCCAGCTTTAATGGGATCCTGTGTGTGTGGGGAGTGAGAGGGCCCTCGATCTTTACAGGATCCACAGATAATAACCCACATTCCTGTTTGAGTTCCCCACACTGCTGTTTGGGTCCTAGCTATAACTCCCCAGATTCCCTGACTGTTCCAGTCTCCCTGCAATGCAACTACTCTGGAGATGTCGCCTCTCCTTTGCTTCCTGTCTCAGGCCTGTCTAGGTTGTTCCCATATTACAGTTCCGGTCTCTACATCAATAGTTGCTCCTAACTGTTCTAAAATGGCAACTCCCAGAATGGTCCCTTCCTCAGTTTCACACTCCCATATCTGAGTATATTTTGCCATATCGGTGATCTGCATCGGGTTATTTCATCCAGCTTCCTCGATTCCCTCTCCAAATGCTCTCATTTTAGTAATTGAGAGGGTGGGGGCAAATCCATGTCGGTAACTGATATAGCTGCTCCTGTATTAATATTTATTAATACAGCAAACACAGCATCAATAAATATTCATGGGCTATGCATGTGCCTACGTGAACACAGGCCACACACAATGTGAACATCTATCTCCCTCTCTCTGCCTACGTTCCTTGGCTATATGCCCTTTCCTGCTTCCCTTGTAACATTGTGGGTCTGATTACCCTCCCTGTACTGAAGCTATTCCTCTATGTTTCTGCGTTTGCCTCAGCTCTCATGACCAATTCAGCATTTGGTTAGAATTATCTCCCACTGGGAGTCCCATGTTTATAATTACAGTTAAATAGGGTCCCATGTCATCTTTTAAACACATCAAACCTATTTCATCATCACAGTTTGGGGTTTGGTAATCCCCCGTGGTCCTTACACACCTCAGGCTTTCTCTCTGTATGATCCTCGATATTACCCTTGGGTCCCTGAGTCACCAAGGTTATTTTAGCCCATTCAGCCTGTCCCCTCCCCAGTGTGTCCCTGTAATATCTGTAAATGCCTGGAGGCACTGGTCAGCTGTGCACTGGGAGGAACTGGCTCACACCCTCACCCTCTCATTGCAGGGACAGCTTCTGCTGTACACGTCAGGGTATCTTGGCCTGAGAGATCTTGGCTGACACCACCTTCGGTGAGACTGTGTACCTCAATTAATTCATCCATATTGTCTCAATAAGGACCATTATTACCATTTCTCTATCAGGCTGGGTGGTCATTCACCAACACCTGTCGTTCAGCCGGGTAAACGGTTAAGGTTTGGTTTCTGTCAGTTCCCTTTGTTGCTCCCTACTGTCTAGCCACGTTGAGCTTTGATGCCGAGCGGTGCCATGGACACGGCCTTCTGGGCCTTACAGGACAGTGGGTCATCCCACCCATTGCCGTCCCCTATCGATACGTGGGCGCTTCATCATCTAACCCGTTCTAGCCAGTGTCACCATTCTCACTGCCTTCCAAGGAGAGCGGGGCACTAGGTACATCCTCCACTGTCACTACTACCTGGTCCTTTGGCTTTTAGGTCTCATGTCTAAGAGCCACCACCTTCACTTGTTCCTGTTTCTCATAATAATGTAACACATTCCATCATTCCTGGAATAAAACAGAACAAAATGTGAATTTGGTTTGACTTGAAATATTTATAACTTGACATTCACTTTACAGATCTATAGAGGTGAGAATTGTACTGTGATTATTTAAGTGAATTTAACATGATCATACAGTGAAAATAACTCAACATCAACGACAATGAATGAACTGAATAATATGTGATCATTTGTACCAGTTCTTGCATTGAAAAATCGATTTTATTTTAATGCCTGTCACCCATTACACCATGGGCATTGTTATTAGGGAATAAAGTAATGGAAGGATATCAGAGAAAATCAATAGACTTTAATTTTAGCTTCACTGCAATAATGAACCAAAACAATATTTGGAAATATGGTTAAACTACATAACAAAGTTTCCAGTGTCATTATTGACATGAATACTATTTTAGTTTGCAAGTTGTTTTGTTCTAAGAATAATTGGAAATGAATTGTGATTATGAATTGACCATTCAAAATGTACTTTGAAGAGAATAATTAGATATATTTTTGGAGGAAATTAGGGAAGGAAATAAATATGTATACATTGGTATTAATAGTTTTAAAATGTTTGGAAGTTGACTAGGATTATTTGATTGAGAGAGGCTGCATGATTATAAAGACAAATTCACCTTTTTCATTGCATTGTTGGTTTCACTAGAATCTGTTGTGGTCTAAGCTCTTGTTGTGTGCAATGGACTGTCACTAATAGCTAAATTAACCTGCGAGTCTCAGATCAGGTTTCCTTTGTCTGTAAGTCAGTCTGTAAGTGTGCGACACACCTGCTTTTCTGAGGGGAAACAGAGACTCTTTTCAAAGGAAATAAGTGGCAGTTCACACATCATAGGCAGGGAAGTGTTTTTCTGAAGAATTTCATTGTCTATCTATAAACCGATGGTACCTGTGTTTGTCAGTTTGTGAAGGATTCAGCCCCTTTGTTCTCAGTTGTTTTATACAAGCAGTTGTTTCATTATGTCTTTGCCAGGAATGTTGTTTACTTTCCCCTTTTACTGTGATTCTGCAGGTTAGAATATTCTGTGAATCAATAATGTTCAGTAACTGAACATTGAATAGTTTAGACTCTAACAGAGCAGGGCCTTGTTTTCAGCTCATTATTCATTTTTTTTATTTCCTGGTTGTGTTGAATGTTACAGAAACAGGCTCTGAGCAATGTTTCCATTCACTTGTGTTGGAGTCACTGACAGCCACGTGGTCAGTCAGTTTCAGGCTGATGGATCAGTTCCTCTGTCCTATTAGATGATGGTCACTTGCTCAGTTTCCGATGGCTCACCTCAGCATCAGTCCATCAGCTGCTGAACCTCTCCATCCAGCATTTGTTCCCTCTCACCGTGACTACTCCAATACAGTCCCAGCTTGTCTCCCACATTCTACCTCCATTACCTCATGGTCACCTCAGATTCTACTGTCTGTGTCCTTGCAGCAAGTTGTGTCAGACACCTACCTCAGTTTTAACCCGATCTACATTATGTTCATGAAGAAAATTTCAAAATTTGGTTCACTGCTTTTAAACCTACCCGTGCCTTCACCCTGTCCTCCCTGTGTAGTTCCACACCTCCCTGGGGTATCTGCACTTATCCAATTCTAGCTGTGTGAGGGTTTCTTACTTTGTTCTCCTCCCTGTTGGTGTCTGTAGTTTCAGTTGCCTTGAACCTAAACTTGGTCATTCTCTTCCCCCATTCCCTTCAACACTCCTTAATTCTCCCTGTTTGATCAAGGTTTTGGTTCCCACCCTTTGTAGCTCGGGAACAGGTCTGTGGTATCGTGGCTGAACTGTTAATGCAGAGACCCAGTGAATATTCTGGGGTCCCTCATTCGAATCCCACCACGGCAGATGTGGAACTTGAATTTAATAATCATCTAGAATTATGAGTCTATTGATGAAATTATTCTCGATTGTCAGGAAAAACCCATCTGGTTCAGTAATGCCCTTTCAGGAAGGAAGCTGCCATCCTGACCTGGTCTGGCCTACATGTGACTCCTGACCCACAGCAATGTGGTTTACCCTTACCTGCTCCCTGGGTAATAAATGCTGCCCACAGCCAGTGGCACCTACATCCAGTGAATGAATTTTAAACAAAGATCTCAGTGTTGGGATCATGAGTGAGAGAAGCAGAAGGTGACCATTCGGCCCCTCGAGCCTGCCCAACCATTCAATACGACCAGGCCTGATCTGTTAGTGATTTATATTCCATCTCCCCTCAATGTCCCTTAACAAGAATCTATCAACTTGTGTCTTAAAAATACTCAGTGAGCCCACCTTCTGGGGCAGAAAGTTCCAAATTTGCACAGCCCTCTGATGGGAAACAAATATGATCATCGCTGTCCTGAAAGGGTGAACCCAATTTTAAAGCAGTTCCCTCTAGTTCAGGAATGACTCACAAGTGGAAACATCCTTTCCACATCCACCTTATCAAACCATTCAGGATGTTAAATACTTCAGTCATGTCACCCCTCACTCTCCCAAACTCTAACTGTAACAAACCTATCCTGTCCAACCGATCCACATTTTATTTCTGTCACGCCGGGTGTGAGTGGGGTTGAAATGTTATGTTATGTTTATTATGCAGTGAATGTGTTGCTTCACTGTGTGGGGTCTAAGAGTCAACATGAGCCATACTAGCTTCCCTGTCTCACTGTATTACATATACCTTACATCACTGTCGTGTTTCCATCCCTCCCTACCTCATCTAACTAAAAAGAATGACAGAGATCGAGAAAAGTTGTTAGAAAATTTGTTGTTGCATAAAAGGTATTTGGTCTGTTTGTACAGATTGCATTGTAATTGTAGTAACCAGTTAATTAAAAGTTACTGACAAAATATTTTAAGTGGATCGACTGTTGGTGATGGAAATGCTGCTGGTTCATGTAAGAGAGGGCTGGGGTGAATACTGTACTTGGTTTTGATGAGAAAGTTGAGCAAGGTCAGATTCGTTTATCTTTGTCAATAAGGGGCAGAGATTGCAGCCAGGACAGTGTGGAGCTGGTTTTATCTTGTACACATTTTTAAAATATTTATTTGATGTGATGTGGGTGTCACTGACTGGGCCCAGCATTTATTGCCCATCCCTAGTTGCCCTTGAGAAATTGGTGGTGAGCTGTCTTCTTGAGCCGCTGCAGCCTACCTGCTGTGGGTATGCAGCACAATACCTTTGGGGTGGGAATTTCCAGGATTTTGACCCAGCGACAGTGAAGGAACAGCTATATATTTCCAATTTGGGGTGATTAGTACCTTATAGTGGAACTTGAAGATAGTTGCCTTTCCATCTAGCTGCTGCCCTTGTCCTTCTCGATGGACGTGGTCATGGGTTTAAAAGGTGCTGGTTAGTGAATTCCTGCAGTGCATCTTGTAGATAGTATACACTGCTGCTACGGAGCATCAGTGGTGGTGGGGGGTGGATACTTATGGATGCTGTGTCATTCAAGCCGGCTGCTTTGTTCCAGATGGTATCAAGTTTCTTGAGTGTTGTGAGGGCAGCATTATCCAGGCAAGTGGGGAGTATTCCATCACACTCCTAAGTTGTGTCTGGTAGCTGTTAGACAGGATTTCAGGAGACAGCAGTTGAATTACTCTTGCAACCACTGTGTTTATGTGGTGAGACCAATTCAGTTTCTGATCAATGAATATTCCCAGGATGTTGATAGTGGGTGTTCAGTGATGGCAACACCATCGAATGTCAAGGGATGGTGGTTAGATTATTTCTTATACGTGATGGTCATTGCCTGCATTTGTGTGGAATGTATGTTACTTGCCCCTGGTCAGCCCAAACCTGGATATTGTCCAGATCTTGTTGTACTTGGACTTGGACTGCTTCAGTACCTGCGGAGGTAATTAATTATTAACGTTCAATAGCCATGAAATTATGCAAATTCCTTTTTTCTATCAAATGTCATGGACTGTATCTTGTGGTCACTCTGATATTCACTTTGGTTATCTCCTTACTTTCTTCCTGATTCAGACACAAATGTTGGATCATCGATCAGGATAAAATTACAGAAATTTCTCCTTCTTCAAAGTGCACTGATAGATTTTCAAAATCTAAGTGTTGCTAACATCTAATTATTGTTCAGTTCAGTAGGGGGTATAAATGTGTAATAGTGGCTCAGTACATAAAGTAATGTGAAGATATGGCAGTGTACAAACTCACAATGATTGTGAATATCATTTTTTATTTTAACCATATAAACACAGTTGAATTGTTTTAATTATATTTGACTTCAATGCTCACATTCATTGTATTTCTGATCACAATAAGAGTGAACTATTTCTTGTGACAAAATTATTTAAAATTCATGTCACTTTTTTATGGATACAAAATAGAATCAACACCCGTTTGTTCTCTCCTTTACCCATCGCAGTCAAGTTTGAATTGTACTATGCTAGCTTGGTACAGCACGGAAACAGGCCATTCAGGCAGCCCGGCCAGGTTCCCTAAACTAAACTAGCCCCATTTTCCTGTGTTTGTTCCATATCCTTCTGGACGTTTTCTATCCATGTAACTGTCCAAAAGTCTTTTAGATGTTATAATTGTACCAGCCACCGCCTTTCCTCTCACAGCTCATTCCATGTGAGCCAAACACACTTTGTGAAAAAAGTTGCCCCTCAGATCCCTTTTAAATCTTTCCCCCTTACCTTAAATGTAATTTACACTGTAGAATCTTTATGACTGCAAAGTTATTAAAAGTTGAGAGGTACTGAGAAGCAGCATAATAACATTCATAATTTAGTCAGTGAACGGAAGCAAATAAATTCAAGATATTGTGAACATTACAATGAACAACGGATACAAGTTGAGAAAATGTTGGATTGAAAAATAATTCAGTAGACACTTAGATATTTTCTAATCAACTCTGATGTGCTTTGACACATCTCTGTTGAAGTTTAGAATTGAATCCATACCTCCTGGTCTTTCAGTACAGACATTACCAGAGCCCTACATAATGTTCCTATGCAAGAAGGGCAGGACTATAATCACATACTTACGGTGGTTACTCACAGGGAAAACTGCTCAAATATTTATTGTGATAATCAGACTGGGTTGTATTCGACAATTCCAGTGTGTAATGGACTGATAAAAGGAATTAGTAATTCATAAAAATGTTGGAACGAAGCGACAATGATCTTAAACAAATATAAATCTCATGATAATCAAGTAATTAAATATGTTTGAAGCAGTTATTTATGTACTCAAAATTAAACTGCTTTGTAATGCTCATGACTTGGAAGTAAAGCATTAGTCATTCAATTTGACTATTAATCGAAAGATAATTTCCCTCATTTTCACAAAATTGTGATTTCTAAGAATTCAAGATTTATTGTAAAAGAATAGAGCAAACATTTGTTAATTCTGGTTTGTATACACAAGAAACACGTGAAATTAATACAATGTTTAACATGAAAAATACTTAGCTCTTATTGTAATAATTAGAAATATAGAAATGTTAGCATTGAAATGAAATACAATTAATACAAGGACGCAAAAAACTGTGGATACTGGAAATCAGACACAAAAATAGCTGATAACAAATTTAAGAATGATGAGAAACCCTTACTGCAATGTAATTGTACAATATGTTGAAAAAAATGAAATATTGATGTGAAAACTAGTTAGTCATCTCTTAATGGATAAGACTGATTAATGATCATTTAATTAAAATGAGAATTCAAATGAAAGAGAATGAGATAGTTACTATGAGTGTTGGGTGAGAAAACTTTGCTTGATTGCAGGTGTGTTGACCTGAAACGAGTGTAAATATTTCATCATGATACTGGCACTAAGAAATAATAGATTCAACTCTCATGATGGTGTGATAATTGAAATTACAATTAAAGAATAATTAATGTTGGAACTAAACGCTTAAAACGATTCAATATTTTCACAGCAGTTTGTACTAGATATTCAATAAGATCAGTAAACTGAGAATTAAAATATTGGGTTAATTTCAAAACAAAAATCACACCTTCAGAGATTATTCATCAGAATAGTTTTGTCATTGAAAGAAACCTCATTTATTCAAGAATTCTGCATTTTCCTCATTTTCTGTCTTTTTCCCACAGGGATCTGCACTGGAACCCTTCTGTTTGCGGGACAAATATATATAAGTGACATGGATTAAAATGTAATTTGGTGAGTTAATAAGTTTGCAGATGATACAAAGTTCAGTGCAGTTGTGGATAATGTAGAGGGTTGTCAAAGAATGAAGCAGGAAAAAGATAAATTGCAGATATGGGCAGAGAAATTAAAGGCAAAGTTTAATCCATACAACTGTGAGGTGTTTCATTTTGGGAGCTCAAATATTAAGGAAAAGTAGGTAATCGCAGGACCCTGAACAGCTTTGTTGTTCAAAGGGATCTTGGCGTTCAAGACCATGGCTCCCTGAAAGTGACCATGCAAGTAGATAGGGTGGTCAGGAAGGCAAATGGCATGCTTGCCTTTATTGGTCAGGGAACTGATTACAAGAGTCAGGATGGCATGTTGCAACTTTATAAGACTTTGGTTAAGGCATACTTAAAGTATTGTATTCACTCCTATTCGCCACATTATAGGACGGGTATGGTGGCTTTGGAGAGCATACAGAGGGCATTTACCAGGATGCTGCCTGGATTTGGAGACGTGAGAAAAACTCAGGTTGCTTTTTTGTGGAGTAGCGGAGGATGGAGGAAGAATTGATGCAAGTCTATTCAATCAGGAGATACGTAAATAGGGTTGACAGTCAAAATGGTTTTCCCAGAGTTGAAACGTCAAAAGTATGTGACATGCGTTTAAGGTTAGGGGAGACAGTTCAAGGGGCATGAGAGGGGCAATTTGTTTTTTACAAAGGGAGTGGTAGGTGTCTGGAATGAACTTCCAGGGTTGGTGGTAGAGGCAGATACATTAGGGCTTTTTAAATGTTCATTTAGATAATTTGGAAGGATATGGACCAAGGGTAGACCGAAGGGGTGAGTTTATTTTGCATTATGTTCAGCACAACGTTATGGGCCAAAGGGCCCATTCCTGTGTTGCACAGATCTTTGAGAGAAAACTCATGTCTAACACATATGACATTTAATCTAATCAATATTTAGTCACTTGTGTCAAAATAGGAATAAAATAAGTAGAGAATAAACTTGACTCTAAGCTAAAGATATATTTTGTCATTTACACAGGTAATGCTTTGGTATTTTTTTTCTGAATTATCAGCTTTGATGGAGATGTGTTGAAAATGTTTGCAGTTACTGATCTGCTGAACCAAAATGACCCCTTTTAAACTGATGATTGGACTAGAAACCTTTCAGAAAACTTGAAAATATTCGGTAAGGTGAGATGCACATCATAATTTAATCCTATATTTCTTATTGCCAATACTCCAATAATGTTTTTTCAAGTCTACACCAAAAATATTGATTTTCCATCCAATGCTCATTGGAAATATCTGAATGCCACTCATTTCAACAACCAAAGTAACCATAGCCTCATCGATTAAGAGATATTTAATGACATTTTGCCAATAATTACTATTTATTTCGGCACATTGTATGTTCACACAGTAATGTGAGATTTCTCTTTAATATTCAGTTCACTGACAGCATATTAATAATTTAGTTATTGCTAATATCTAATAACTGATCAATCCAGTAAGGGATATAAAAGTGGAAGTATGGCTCAGTACATCAACTGATGGAAAGATATTGCAGTGTTCACTCTCCCAATTATTGTGAATATCGATGTATATTTTGATATGATTTGATTATATTTTTCTTCAACGTGAAGATTTATTGTATTTCTGATCTCAGCAAGGGTTAAATAATTTAAAGCTTAAAATGTTCAAATTTGTGACTTTTTTTGTAAACACGAGAAAAAAAAACTTACATGTGTTTTGTTAGGACGGGCTACCGTCCCGTGTTCGTTTGAAGGAGAGAGACACAGGATCTGATTCAAAATATAAGCTGTTTTAATGAGAGAGCCGTACATAGGACATGCAGTGAGATATTTACTCTTCACTGGAGAAGGCGCTTTCTGAGCTATTGTTCTCTTTGTCTAGCTTTTAGCCCCTCACATCCCAGTGCTACATCCTTATTTGGTAAGAAGCGGTATTCTCTAATAGTATTGGTTCCAGAAGAGATAAGATTCAGTTACCTCAGTATGAGCTACGTGCAATCTAACACGGTTTCAATGTCCTGCTATCTGTTCACCCTCCCTGTGGCCCCATTATGCCATCAGTGTTTCAGTCTTAGTGTAACATAATGGCTTACTGTTGTCTACTGAAGCTAACAGTTTCCAGACTTGCTAGTACTACCTTACGTGAGCACTACCTAACAATAAAGTTTCTGAACACAACCTACCCTTAATAATGCTTCCTAACACTTTGTTCTTCCCTCTATCAATCAGAGTACATTTTGAATTGTTGGAAGTTGTACATTTGTGGAAGGAAGGGGAGCTGCCTGCAGCTGCATAGTCACAGTGAATACATTTTTGTTTTGGTGATTCCATCTGCTGCTAAGCATTCTAATTATCTTTTCATTATCAGAAAAAATGCTTTAAACATATTCAGCAGTTGTATTTTTCATGAATTTTCAATAAACGCATGATATATCTATTTATTTTTCCTTCAATTGTCACGATGTTAATTTTTACATAAGAGCCTATATACTTAGTACCATCATTATTGTGAATTACCATTTCATTCTCAGTCCATTGCATAGAAACAGTCGAATTAATTACCAGCCCAATTATCGGAGTGAACACTGGTTAGTTTTCATTTGAGTAATCACAATTAATTATAATCCCACCCTTCCTTTGTGGGAACATAATGAAAGGAACCTGTGCAGCTCCAGTAGAGTTTGTTTTTAGATCAGACTTACAGTGTGGAAACAGGCCCTTCGGCCCAACAAGTCCACACCAACCCGCCGAAGCGCAACCCACCCATACCCCTACATTTACCCCTACCTAACACTACGGGAAATTTAGCTTGGCCAATTCACCTGACCCGCACATCTTTGGACTGTGGAAACCGGAGCAGACACGGGGAGAACGTGCAACCTCCACACAGTCAGTCGCCTGAGTCGGGAATTGAACCCGGGTCTACAGACACTGTGAGGCAGCAGTGCTAACCACTGTGCCACCGTGCCGCCCACAAAGACTAGGAAGTGTGCATTGAGTTCCCATCTTCAACAGAGATGCACCTAGGCAGCTTAGAATGGTGATTAGAAAATATCTAAGCGGAGTTTGAATTGCTTTTCAATCCAATTTTGGATTTGCTCTGTCTGTTGTTCATTCCAATAATCACAGAATCTGCAATTTGTTATCTTCAGGTTATTTGTTATCTTCAGGAGACACATTACATTGTCTCTAAATTTTAGATTTGAGGACACTGTAGTTTTTCAAATTTAAAATATCTAAATAATGACATTCATTTTATTTAATCAAAATACCTTACTACTTCCACTTATCTCACTTTGTGTATGATGGCTTCAATGCATTTTGCTAAGCAATTCTACTCAACATAAAAAATTTGTTGACTTTAAATAGTATCTTTAGCACTCGCTTATCAATCTATTCCTAAATCAAAGAATCATAGAGTCATAGAATCCCTACAGTGTTGTAACAGGCTACTTGGCTCAACAAGTCCACACGGACCCTCCGAAGAGTAACCCACCCAGACACATTCCCTTGTTCTATTAC
Organism: Hemiscyllium ocellatum; assembly: GCF_020745735.1. Taxonomy (NCBI): domain Eukaryota; kingdom Metazoa; phylum Chordata; class Chondrichthyes; order Orectolobiformes; family Hemiscylliidae; genus Hemiscyllium; species Hemiscyllium ocellatum. The sequence continues at coordinate 1,250,115 of NW_026867726.1, read as the reverse complement.
TCGACATTTCCCCTGACTAATGCACCTAACCTACACATCCATGAACACTATGGGCAATTTAGCATGGCCAACTCACCTAACCTGCAGACTTGTATACTATGGCATTGTTATTGAAATCAATGCTCACACAAAACACTATTCATAAAGCCAGACAATGGTCTCATGATCATTTAATTACTGTTCAGTGGAATAATCTGAGTAACTGTCTTATTGTTCCTGAGATCAATCACCACAGTAAGCATCTGATTATCATTCCCTCCAGTAAATACAATGAGTGTCTTCTGAAATTTCTGTTCTGTAATTATCCAAGATACGTATTGCTCACAGCAGTGTTTATTCTTCATTACGAGTGGCCAAGGATTCTAACAGCCATTGATCTTGATCTTATTGTTACTGAGTGCAGTAACCACAGTAAACATTTGGTTATAATTCTTGCCAATAAATACAAGAGCTATCCTCTTACTTTTCAGCCCAGCAATTACACATGATACTTGTTACTCAAAGTAGTATTTATTCTTTATTACGATTGGCCAAGAGCACTAACAGCAAGACTTGTCAATAGTCCTGATTTGTACATGTTTTCAAAGAGGTTTTCAGTCCAATTATTTCAAAAAAAGAGTCATTTGACTTAGTTCAAATGTAGATGTAAACATTTTCGGATCATTTCCATTCAAAGTATTTATTTGCTTATTCGGATCAAACTTGAATTTGCTTCTGTAAATTCAATTTACTGTGTTTTCCATTCATGGAAGCACTCGTTAATTGGTCCTCATTTTCATCTTAAATCTGATGCAAATTTGAAATACTGATTACAGTGAAAATTATATGAATTGTGGGCGGCATGGTGGCACTGCTGCCTCACAGCGCCAGGGGCCCTGGTTCAATTTCCACCTCAGGCAACTGTCTGTGTGAAATTTGCACATTCTCCCCCGTGTCTGTGTGGGTTTCTTCCGGGTGCTCCGGTTTCCTCCCGCAGTCCAAAAAATGTACATATTAAGTGAATTGACCATAGTGAAGGGGTAAATGTAGGGAAATGAGTCTGGGTGGGTTGCTCTTCGGAGGGTCAGTGTGGACTTGTTGGGCCAAAGTTTCCACACTGTAAGTAATCTAATCTAATCTAATCTATAAATGTGTGGTCTCTAAAAGAAAGCCATGGAAGGCTAGATAGAATTCTTGAACAGCCTGTATATTTGAATGAAAAAAACAATTCCTTCCAAAAAAACAAAGTTAAATAATCACACAAAACCAGGTTGTGGTCCAAGAGGTTTATTTGGAAGCGCTAGCTTTCGGAGTGCTGCTCCTTCAACCAACTGATGAAGGAGCAGCGCTCTGAAAGCTAGTTCTTCAAAATAAACCTGTTGGTTCATAACCTGGTGGTGCTTGATTTTTTAACTTTGTACAGCCCAATCCAACACTGGCACCACCAAATCATTCCAAAAACACTCTACATATGTACCTTTTAACAATTCAACAATCCTGCAACAGGATTACAATTCTCAGTTTATCTATTTTAATAAATATCTAATCAATATCTAACAACTACTGGAAAACATAAATCATTTTATTTGTTAAAACACAAAATTTAATTATCAATTCATTGTTATCACGGTATGTGAACTATATTTTCACTCTCCAGTGATGTGAAGTGACCCTTGGACAGAAATTATACATTCTAAATTCACCTACAGCCAGATAAATCGGGACAAACACAAAATTAATCAAACTAAGTCAAACAGCAGCGAGAATCAATCAGTTCCAGGATGACCCAAATTTTCTTACACCTTGACTTCCAGCCAATGCCTGAGCATTATATATCTCTCTTGAAAATGTCAACAATGAAGGGTTTTGCACCAACACATTGAATGCTTTGAATCCAGCTAATGACCACATGTAGACATTTGTCACAAAACTATTAAGCATTGGGCGGCAGGGTGGCACAGTTGTTAGCACTGCTGCCTCACAGTGCCTGAGACCAGAGTTCAGTGCTTGCCTCAGGTGACTGACTGTGTGGAGTTTGCACATTCTCCCCGTGTCTGCGTGGGTTTCCTCTGGGTGCTCCGGTTTCCTCCCACAATCCAAAAATGTGCAGGTTAGGTGAATTGGCCATGCTAAATTGCCCATAGTGTTAGGTGAAGGAGTAAATGTAAGGGAAATGGGTCTGGGTGGGTTGCGCTTCAGGAGGTCCATGTGGACTTGTTGGGCCAAATTCACTTGTTAGGAGTGAATACAATACTTTAAGTATGCCTGTTTCCACACTGTAAGTAATCTAATCATTTTCCAAATCATGGAAAATATATCAAAGGTCTTGAAATCAAAGTGATCACTGCACATAAAGCCATAAGATGGTCTTCAAGGCCACCTGATAATTGTTCAGTGAAAAACCTTTTGTCAGTATCATATTGTTCTCAGGATAAGTAAACACAGCAGACATCACGCTATCACATCATCCCAAAGATATGCAAGAGATACCTTCTTATAATTTACACAACACATGTTCCCATGCCAATAATCACACTTCATTATTTGTGACTGAGGATGCTGATAGTAACATGTATCGAGATGAAGGAATTCCTAAATATAGGCGAGTTTTCTGATAAGTTCCCTCCAGTCATCATGTTAAGAAAATGTAATTGTGGCTAAGGACATTGTGAACAGATCCTCATTAAATTATTGGAGTCTAAAACAATTAGATGTATCTTCATTTGTTTACTCAGAGACAGTATTGAAAAAATTCCTCTATAAATGCTGTTGACTGTATTTCGCTATAATAACCATGTTCCTTATCGATTTATTTTCTTTGTAATGCTGACACAAATGACTGAATATTGATGACATGGAAAATTGAATGGATTATATATTGTATTTCTACAGAAGAAAAGCTGAGACAGCAAGTACAGATTGCAGGAGTATCTGAGAATGTTGAATGACAAAACAGTTCTGATCAATAATCACTGCATATCGAATGTATTTTCCAAACCATCATGCCAGCATTCTAGTTCTCAGCTCACTGATACTAATTACTGTGTCATCGATATCAGAGCAAACTCGTTTGGAAATATTGAATCATTTAATGTGTCAGCATTCTAAAATAAATTACCAATTCATTGTTAGACCAACATCACACAATAATTCTGTTTAAGTTTAGTAACAAATATCATGAGATTCACATTTCAATTTAAACCATTATTTCGTCGTGCCAATTTTACACAGCAAAATGGATCTTTTTTCCAGGTCAACACAACCATGAACCAAGCAATGATTCCTCATCCAACACTCACAGGAAATATCTGATGCCTTCTCATTTGAATGTTCAGAGAAATCATTGGATTAATATTACAAATGAAGATATGTCTAATTGTTTTAGACTCCAATCATTAATGTTCATTTCTACATGTTACAGATAGCAATATGAAGTTTCTAATTATTTTAAGTTTGCAGTAACCTGTTTTAAGACAATTTTTTCCTTATATCTAATATTTAATCATTGATGAAATCCATTATATTTGGCTTTAAGTGTGGAATTAAGTCTCAGTGACGTAGGCATATTACACGGTATTGTTCCCTAATGGTAGCGAATGCAGATTTGTATTTTAATACTGAAATCCTGGTTGATTTGCTGTTGTAGGGGTGCCCTGCCCCATCTGGAATAGAATGGCCTATGTTGGCTCATACGAAATGTCTGACAAACAAAAAGACGCAACCTGCCTTAGAATTAAAACACAAGATGGTGGAGGAGAGATAAACTAACAGTCTGTTCCAATCTTGATGAAAGAAAATAATATTTTGTAAAATCCTACTCCAAGTCCATCAGTATGCCAGTCCAGACAGTAATATTCCAGACAGTAATAAGAACATGCCAGATACAGAAAAACGACCAACCCTGACCTTCATTAATGAAAGAATAATTGTCCCAGTGAATGAATAAACACCAGCTGCAGCATACAGCCCAGTTAACTTTCACAGCAGCTATCAGGGCAACAGACAGGGTTCATTTGTCAGAAACAGTTACTATTTTAAAGTTGCTCAGAACATTAAAAATACTTCTAATTGCAGATTCTTGAGAATTGTGGACAAGGCAGAGTTTGAGGCTGGAAGGAGTGTAATAATTAACTTTGTAAACTGAAGAAATAAGATACATTGAGAGATACCAATGCCGGAAGATTTTAGGAGCTTTTAAACATCATGAAACAATAGGAAGCTGGGGCTATCCATAACAATGTCCATCTGAGATTAGGTGTTCTACAGGATCGGATGTCTGTATAAGGAGTGAAGGATTGTAACCACATTGCATGTGGCCATTGTAATACAGCAAGTGTGTACAATTACTGCTTTTACTGTACACGTTACAGTGTGTCATGGACCTACATTCTGAGATTGGCCTTGGGGGATGATCCCTGCAAGGCATTCAAAAAGGTCCCCCACAGTAGGCTATTGTACAAACTGCAGAGGAATGGGATTGTGGGAGATACAGCAGTTTGGAACAGTAATTGCCTTGCTGAAAGAAGACAGAGGGTGGTGGTTGATGGGAAATGTTCATCCTGGAGTCCAGTTACCAGTGGTGTACCGCAAGGGTCGGTGTTGGGTCCACTGCTGTTCGTCATTTTTATAAATGACCTGGATGAGGGCGTAGAAGGGTGGGTTAGTAAATTTGCAGACAACACTGAAGTCAGTGGAGTTGTGGATAATGAGGAAGGATGTTGTACGTTACAGAGAGACATAGAAAAGATGCAGAGCTGGGCTGAGAGGTGGCAAATGGAATTTAATGTGGACAAGTGTGAGGTGATTCACTTCGGTTGGAATAACTGTAATGCAAAGTACTGGGCTAATGCTAAGATTCTTGGGAGTGTAAATGAGCAGAGAGATCTCAGTGTCCAGGTACACAGATCCTTGAAATTTGCCACCTAGGTTGACAGGCTTGTTAAGAAGGCATACAGTGTTTCAGCTTTTATTAATAGAGGGATCGAGTTCTGGAACCATGAGGTTATGCTGCAGCTGTACAAAGCTCTGGTGCAGCCGCACTTGGAGTATTGTGTACAGTTCTGGTCACCGCATTATATGAAGGATGTAGAAGCTTTGGAAAGGGTGCAGAGGAGATTTACTAGGATGATATGGAGGGAAGGTCCTACAAGGAAAGGCTGAGGGACTTGAGGCAGTTTTCGTTGGAGAGAAGAAGGTTGAGAGGTGACAATAGAGACATATACGATAATCAGAGGGTGAGATAGGGTGGACAGGGAGAGCATTTTCCAAGATGGGGAGCACAAGGGGGCATAACTTTAAATTGAGGGGTGATAGATATAGAACAGATGTCAGTGGTAGTTTCTTTACTCAGAGCGTAGTAAGGGTATGGAATGCTTTTTTGCCAACTCCAAACGGACTCATCATAGGGATATATTTCCCTCCCCTCCCCTATCAGTGTTCCGAAAAGACCACTCCCTCCGTGACTCCCTCGTCAGGTCCACACCCCCAACCAACCCAACCTCCACTCCTGGCACCTTCCCCTGAAACCGCAAGAAATGCAAAACATGCGCACAAACCTCCTCCTTTACTTCCCTCCAAGGCCCCGAGGGATCATTCCATATCTGCCACAAATTCACCTCCACCTCCAGACACATCATTTATTGCATCCGCTGCACCCGATGTGGCCTCCTCTATAATGGGAGGCAGGCCGCTTACTTGCGGAATGTTTCAGAGGACACCCGGACCAACCAACCCAACCACCCCGTGACTCAACACTTCAAATCCCCCTCCCACTCCACCAAGGGCATGCAGGTCCTTTGACTCCTCCATCGCCAGACCATAGCAACACGACAGTTGGAGGAGGAGCGCCTCATCTCCCGCCTAGAAACCCTCCAACCACAAGGGATAAACTCAGATTTCTCCAGTTTCCTCATTTCACCTCCCCACCTTGTCTCAGTCAAATCCCTCGAACTCAGCACCGCCTTCCTAATCTGCAATCTTTTCCTGACCTCTCCTCCCCACCCCATTCCAGCCTTATACCCTCAACTTGACCTCCTTCCACCTATCGCAATTTCAATGCCCCTCCCCCAAGTCCCTCCTCCTTACCTTTTATCTTAGCCTGCTGGACACACTTTCCTCATTCCTGAAGAAGGGCTTATGCCCAAAACATCAATACTCCTGTTCCTTGGATGCTGCCTGACCTGCTGCGCTTTTCCAGCAACACATTTGCAGCTCTGATCTCCAGTATCTGCAGTCCTCACTTACTCCTATGGAATGCTTTGCCTGGAACTGTAGTAGATTCGCCAACTTTAAGTACATTTAAGTTGTCATTGGACAAGCATATGGAGGTACATGGAATAGTGTAGGTTGGATGGGCTTCAGATTAGTATGACAGATCGGCACAACATCGAGGGCCGGAGGGCCTGTACTGCACTGTAATATTCTATGTTCTATGTTAACTTGTTGCAGCATAGGTAAACATCTCCCACTTCCCAGAGTTCTGCCTGCCTTCTGAGTCTTCATTCAGTGGAAACCACTCCTGCAGTTATGCTGACACTTCAATTCAATATAAACACTTACTTTGTGTGAAATTATTACTTTCAGAGCAAAATAATTTCCATGTTAAAATTGTTTTACTTTTTATGTGTGCAAAAAAACAATGTAGGTACATCCATTTGTTCTTTAGTTCAACTAACACTAAATTTTAATTTATTGGAAACACTACACTGGGGTGAAAAGAACGATTCTTCAGCTCAAATCTCACATTAAATGGCTGTTTCTATTTTTCAAATCCTATGACCTCCAAAACAATATTTATTTAATTTCATAAGCAGAAAAAGAAACTGCTTTTGAAATGTTGAGATCGTTTCTTTTTCTTCCAACATTAGTTGTCAATGAAAAATAATCCCACAATTATCAGTCATTTGGTACGAAATGACTCCTGGGACCAAATGTCATTAACACTACCTTTCCTTCACAATAATACTCACTTTCCTGGCCTAATTAGTCTGACCTGCTGTGCTTTAACTGGCAACACATTTTCAGCTCTGATTATTGTCTTCCTAATTCTGACATAAATGTCGAAACATTTGTCACGGTAAAAATGGCATTAATTAAATGGACATGACTCTACAAAAAAAATCGATTGTTGGTGAGTGTTTCTTAATTATTAAAGCCACCTTTTAATGTTAATTTTGAGTTTATTAGTATTAATGAATATACAATCGATATCAGAGCAAAGTGCATTCAAAATATTAAGTCAACTTATCTATCAGGATTTTAGAAACAATTATCAATTACAGTAATTACACAACATTTTAGCTTAGAATTTGTAACAAGCGTGTGATTGTCACCATGCCCATTATGGTTGGGAAAGTTATGAAGGAATCTTGTGCAGCTCTGTTATTGTCTCTGCTACCACACCAGTAGGCACAGTTTCAATTCCCACCTTGTACAGAATTCTGATTCGAAAATATCTAAAAATCAATTGAATTGCCTTCCAAATCAATATTCGATATGCTTCCATCTGTTGTTCATTCCAATAATCACAGTATTTGTTATTTACTTTTTTCAGGTCACTAATAACAGAATGTATCTAATTCCACTCAATCAATATTCCTTGGAAAATATTTGAGAATATTGCAGTCATAAAGATGAAATATACGAAGTAATTATATTCATTGATTTTGTTTTGTTCTGAAGAGCTTAGTTCGGACAACACATAGAACTTGATGCTCCAGTGCTACAAATATTAGAAAATAATATTGTTCTTCTTCAGTAAAATAAACAAATGCCACTTGCTATTATTTATCATTTTTTAGTTATTGATCTGTTTGTGAATTGTGTGAAATGTTTAGTTTTCCACTCACCTATTTATGTTGAATGTAAGATTGAAATGCTGTGAAAATATCAGGGTGTGTTCGTTTGAAAATTGACTTTACATATTTCTCAATTACCTCATTTATTGCATGATGTCTTAAGTGTGTTTTGCTCAGCAATTCTAGTAAATATTTAAAAATGTCTAATCTTAAATAAGATCCTTCACACCCAAATATCAGTCTGTTCCTAATTCATGTAAATACCTTAATTTTATTGAAATCAATGTTAACACAAAACAGTGCACATAAAGCAACACAAAGTTCCTTATCACCACCTGATTACTGAGTAAATACCTTATTGTTCCTGAGACTAATAACAACAGTAAGCATTTGTCTACTATTCCCTGCAGTAAGTGCAATTGATATCTTATATTTCAGTCCAGTCATCAATGATGATTTATATTGTTTCAACCAATAATTCTACTTTATCCTGGACATTGACTGGAATACAAGAACATTGGGAACAAAAGTTTTGTCATTCTAACAATTTTAAAGCTTTTTGTTGTGTGCAACAGACAATTCAAATTATAGCCATTTTTGTTGCAATTCAACAAACGCTTCATTTCAAATTTGTGAAATTCCTACATTTTTGCAAAAAGGTATGTTTCATATTAAAGGACTGCTATTTCAAATCATGTGTGCTACAAAATGATTATTGCTTTCATTTCATTGTAAGAAAAGAACAGCTTTGATCAGGTCGATTGTTTTTTGCCGTTTCTATTCTGACGTTATTCATCATTGTACAATAATGACAAAATTATTAAAATTGTTTTATATACCACATGTTGTTGACTACATTGTTTGTTCAATTTCCTGTTCACTTTCATGATCTACTGATTCTCTTCCTAATTCTGACACAAATGTTTAAACAGTCATCATAATATTAATCATATAAATCAATGTAACACATCTCTACAAGGAGTTCAGTGGATGGAAATTCACGATTCTTGTAGAATGTATATTTTTGTGTTAAAAAGAAGAATCTTGTTCAATAATCACTGCATGGCCTCATTTTTTTTATCTTCAATCCATAAAACTAGGTACTATTCCTCAGTTTAGTGATCTTAATAAATATTCAATCAACATCACAGCAAAGTGCTTTTGAAATATTGAATCATTTTAATTCTTCATGTCCAACACTAATTAGCAAGACATTGTCATTACAATAATGGCACAATTTTTAAGAAAGCCTTTTGAACAAATATAGTAAGATTCACATTTAAATTTAATCCATTGTTGCTTAGTACTAATACTCCAGTGTGAAAATGCATTTATTTTGCAGGTCACCTATCCCACAACAGAACCAATGACTTCCCATCCAACATCATTGCAAATATCTGATGTTTGCTCATTAGAATGATCAGCCTTAATCTCAGCCTTAAAATACAGGGAACTGTAATTACTTTTCACTGAATTAATTCCAGTTCATTTCCAGACATCGCTCAGTCCCATAGCAAAATGAGGTTTCTCGTTATTACTTAATACAATGATAGACTTTGACGATTTAATTGTTGTTGTTATATAATAATTTTTAATACTCATTCAATCCAGTACATTGTGCAAATGTGGAATTACGGCACAGTACATGAACTACTGTAAAGATTTTGCAGGGTACAATGTCACAATCATTGTTAATATCAATTTTTATTTTACCTGTGGAAACATAGTTGAATTCATTTAATTATATTTCACTTCAATGCTAAGATTTATCATGTTTGGAGCACAATAAGACTTAAGGATTTTTCATGCAACAAAGTCGAATGATAAAGAATTAACATCTCTTTATTGTTTCATTCAAAAATAACAATAAATTTTGGATTTTTGTAAGTTATATATTTTTGGAAAGAAGGAATGTTGTCTTCAGTCGAATGCTCACATGGAATCACTAATTCACAGTATCTGCTCTTTATTCTCTTCCAGTTCTCAACAAAAGAAATTAACTAGTTCTGCTGGTTCTAAATCCGTGGAAAATATTTGAGAATGTTGTGGTCTTAAAGGTGAAAGGGCTAAGTGATCGTAAGTGATCAGGTTTTTTTGTTCAAAAGAGCTTGATTCAAACATTTCGAACCCATACATTGTCATTCTGCAGTATTTCAAACGTGTAAAACAAGTCGCTTTCTTCATTTGTAAAATAAATAAATGCCACTTCCAATTATTCATTAGTCAGCTAATTACCTACGTTTGTTATTAAAAAATTGCAATTCGTCCAAATGTTGTTATGGCCTTTGATCAAATTAAATTTCTAATTAATGTTCATTCGTGAATTTTCGTTTTTTATTATTTTCCATTCATCTATTCATATTGAATGTAAATTTGACATCCTTTGACAATATCGGAGTGTGTTCATTTGAAATATGTCTTTGCATATGTATCACTGACTTTACTTATAGCATATGGTTGCACGGTGGCTCAGTGGTTAGCATTGCGGCCTCACAGCACCAGAGACCTCAGTTTGATTCCATTCTCGGGTGACTGCCTGTGTGGAATTTTCATGTTATCCCCATGTCGACATGACTTTGCTGTGGTTTCCTCCCACTATCCAAAGATGTGTAGGTTCGGTGATCTGGCCATGCTAAATTGCACATTGTGTTCAGGGATGTGTGTAATTAGTCAGCAGGAAATGTAGAGGAATATGATCGGGAAATGTGTTTGGCTGGGTTACTCTTTGGAGGGTCATTTTCTTTTCGACCAAATGGCCTGTTACCACACTGTGCTAACAGGAATTCTACAATCGTTTAGTTGTGTTTCTCTAAGCAATTCTAACATTTTGTCAAAATTTGACGTCAGTTAATATGTTTAATACTTGATTACCAATGTGCTCCTAAATCTTTTAAAATATCTCAATGTTTTTTGAAATCAATGCTCACACAAAACACTAAACATGAGGTCACACAAAGGTCCCCATGACCAGCTAATTACTGTTCAGGGGAATAATCAGAGTAATTATCTGATTGTTCCTGAGATCAATCCCCACTGCCACAGTAAGGATCTGTTATTATTCCCTCCAATAAATGCAATAGCTGTCCTCTGGTATTTCAGTTCAGTAATTACACACGATACTGGTTGTTCAGAGCAGTGGTTATTCTTTATTATGAATGGCCAAGGATTTTAATAGAAGAGATGTTCATATGTCCTGATGTGTTGCATGGTCACAAACAGGTTTTCAGTCCAAATATTGCAAAAAGAAAGTGTAAATTTAGTTTTGTTCAACTGCCGAGGCTAACATTTCCTGTTCATGTCCATTACAAATACTTGGAGAAAGTGAGGGAAAGCAGATGCTGGAGATCAGAGACAAGCATGTGGTGCTGGAATAGCACAGTATGTCAGGCAGCATCTGAGGAGCAGCAGAAACCACGTTTCAGGCATAAGCCTTCATCGTCTTATTGAATTCTTTGAGGAGGTGACCAAGCATGTGGATGAGGGTAGAGCAGTGGATGTAGTGTACATGGATTTTAGTAAGTCATTTGATAAGGTTCCCCATGGTAGGCTTATGTAGAAAGTCAGGAGGCATGGGATAGAGGGAAATTTGGCCAGTTGGATAGAAAACTGGCTAACTGGTTGAAGTCAGAGAGTGGTAGTAGATGGTAAATATTCAGCCTGGAGCCCAGTTACAAGTGGAGTTCCCAGATCAGTCCTGGGTCCTCTGCTGTTTGTAATTTTTATTAATGACTTGGAAGAGGTAGTCAAAAGGTGAGTCAGTAAATTTGCAGATGATACGAAGATTGGTGGAGCTGTGGATAGTGAGGAGGGCTGTTGTCAGCTGCAACAGATATGATGCAGAGCTGGGCTGAGGAGTGGCAGATGGAGTTCAACCCTGTCAAGTGTAAGGTTGTCCATTTTGGAAGAACAAATAAGAATGCGGAATACAGAGTTAACAGTCGGGTTCTTAGTCAGGTGGAGGAACAGAGGGATCTTGGGGTCTATGTACATAGATCTTTGAAAGTTGCCACTCAGGTGGATAGAGCTTGTAAGAAGGCCTATGTTGTATTAGCGTTCATTAGCAGAGGGATTGAATTCAAGAGTCGTGAAGTGATGTTGCAGCTGTACAGGACTTTGGTTAGGCCACATTTGGAGTACTGTGTGCAGTTCTGGTCGCCTCACATTAGGAAAGATGTGGAAGCTTTGGAGAGGGTGCAGAGAAGATTTACCAGGACGTTGCCTGGAATGGAGAATAGGTCGTACGAGGATAGGTTGAGAGTTCTCGGCCTTTTCTCGTTGGAACGGCGAAGGATGAGGGGTGACTTGATAGAGGTTTATAAGATGATCAGAGGAATAGATAGAGTAGACAGTCAGAGACTTTTTCGCCAGGTACAACAGAGTGTTACAAGGGGACATAAATTTAAGGTGAAGGGGGGAAGGTATGGGGGGATGTCAGGGATAGGTTCTTCACCCAGAGAGTGGTGGGGGCATGGAATGCACTGCCTGTGGGAGTGGCAGAGTCAGAATCATTGGTGACCTTTAAGCGGCAATTGGATAGGTACATGGATGGGTGCTTAATCTAGGGGAAATGTTTAGCACAACATCGTGGGCTGAAGGGCCTGTTCTGTGCTATATTGTTCTATGTTCTATGTTCTATCGTGAATCCCCGGCTCCATGGATGCTGCCTGGTCGGCTCTCTTTTCCACCACCACACTTTCGATATAAAAAATATTTGTCTGCTTATTTGGAGCAAATACTCTCTGTTTCCTCGGTAATATAAATTTACTGTGCTTTCTATTCACTCAAGTTCTCATTTTAATAGCTTCACGTTTTCTTCTTAATCCGATACAAATCTCAAAACTCCGGGCACAATAAAAGCGATATGAATTATAAATTAGCGTCTGGACAAGAGAACCAATGAACAGCTACATAGACCTCTTGAACATCCGAGATATTTGAATGAAAAAGCAATGCCTTCCAAAAAAATCTCTGCACGTCTGTCTCCTTTATCAATTCAATAATCCTGCAAACAGCTTATAATTGCCAGCTGATCTCTCTTAATGAGTATCTAATCAATGTCATTGTAAACCACTGAGCTGAGCTTCTGAATTTCATCTTAAAACACTCCGTCTCACTTACCTCCCAAAAACATCGACCAACCATGTGCCATCTACTCTAGTATCACCTTTTCTGACCTGATGTCCAATGGAGCCTGTCATATTCCTATTATAAACATCTCAGCTGTATACAGAACAGAAAAAGGCTCTGGTGATCCATCTGTGAGAAAGAAAACTACCACCGAACTATCCTGATCTACTTTCCAGTACTTGTGGAAAAGTCTCATCTATCATGGCATCGCAAGTGCACACTAAATACATCTCAAATGTTTTCGGGATTTCTGTGTCTCCCACCCTTACAGACAGTGAGGTTTAGTGCAACTGTTGCTCTATGATGACATCACCCACAGGAACACAGAGCAGCTGGGTCTGTGTAAACCAGAGATCGCCCATACATTGGGAAGGATGTCAGGGTCCCTGAGAGGGGGTACAGGAGATTTACCAGGATGGTACAAGGAATGGGGGATTTTAGTTGCAGGGACATGGGTGTTAATGGTACAGGTCAAGAATATCCATCTACAATAGATGGACTCTCCTTTCTAACCTCTCCCCTTGCCTGGGCTGTGGTAACCTTCAGGTTAAACACACCACCAGCCATCTCTCCCTAATGAGAGAGCAGCCCTATGGTCTGGGAGGACAATGCTGCCTTTCCCTTTTACACAGTGATGCCACTGTACCCCGGGGATGGGGAGAGGGAATGCTGAAGGTGGGGGATGGGACACCACTCAGGCACAGTGCTTTGTCCTGGAGGATGTTCACTTTCTTTAATATTGTTGGGGGCTGCACTGATGCAGGCAAGTGGAGAATGTTCCAACACAATCCTGATGTGTACCTTATAGAGAGCAAACAGACATTGGGGAATCAGGGGTTTGGGGAAACAGATTGTTCTCCTTGTAGCAGAGGAAATTGTGGCTGCACTGTGACAGAGGGGTTTACAGAAATTATACATTAGAATAATCAACCTTACACTCATCAGCTCATCATAAACTGTTGACAAGACATATATGAAAGACTTGGAGGGAGATCTATTGACAGGATGGTTTGATTCAAAGGAGAACTTTTATGCATCAAATAGGAATGAGCTGGAACACAATACTCACAACTAAATGCAAATATCCAGGTCCTGATGAATTGAGTAATTCTGTCAGAGTGTGGTGTTACAAATACTGAGGTTACCATCTGAATGCCCACCGGTATTACAAGTTTATAAAACCGTCACTGTCAGATCAGGTTAGAAACTCTCATCATCCCCTCCTCCTGGCCCAGGATGACTGGACACATTACCCCTTGTGGAGGTCAGCTGTCATTCAGGGGGAAATCTACGTGGGTTTCTATTAGTTTCCATCTTGGGACTTCATGTGACTAAACAGGGCAGATCTTTGACACATGGGAGAGAATGTTCCAAGTTTTAGTGAGATGTGGAGAGCAGGTTTTGCTGCTGCTTCTTTCCTTCTGTGCTGCCGCTGTGCCTCATCAATAAGACATGGGGGGGGTGGAAGTGAAAGGCTCATGCAGCTTCAGGGGCAAGTTGTCACCATTCTGACCAAATAGGCAGCAAGCTCCTCCCAGTCATTCCATAGAGTATCCCTTAAAAGACAGGAACTCTGCATGCTTCCCACTGCCCAGTGTTCCCAGGAAATGTTTAGAAGAATGATGGGGAAAATCTCCTAGGAAAGGCATAACAGTAAAGTTCCAAAAGGATTATAAACAGTTTACACAGAGGGATCCATTGGAGAAGTGGGCAACAAGTTGGCAAATGGAGTATCACTTGGGAAAATGTGAAGTTGTTCATTTTGGAGGAGATAATAAAAGAACAGAGGACTATTTAATTGGTGGAAACTGTAGAAAGCTGCACCACAAAGGGAGCAAGAGGTAAATGTGCAGGAAACAAAGCAAGCTAGCACAAAGTTACACCAGGTCATCAGGAAGGGGAATGGAATATTGCTCCTGATTTCAAGGGATTTGCAGTATAAGTGTTTGAAGTATATACCTGAGAACAACTTTATAAAGTGCTAGTGAGACCACATCTGGAGTAATGAGAAGTTTTGCTCCCTTTATTTAAGGGAATACATCACTTCATCGGAGGCATTCAGAGAAGATTGACTGGGATGATCCTTGGTTTGAAGGGATTCTCTTTTAAGAAAAGGCTGAAGAAGTCCGGACTCTACTCACTCGATTTGGGAAGAATGAGAAGTGAACTCTTTCAAACATATCGGCTTCCTCAGGGGTTTGACAAGGTAAAGACTGACAGGATGTGTCCCAGCATGAGGGAACCTAGAACCAGACTCTGGGTCAGTCGCAGAATCAAGGGTTCTGTTTTAGTTTTGTCAACTTTAATGCAACACCAACACGGGTAAGGGGTTTCAGTAGCAATGGAGCTGGGGCGAGGGGAGACAAGCAACATTTTACAGATTGGAATTCCTGGTGCTGGTGATTGTGTAGATGTCTGATCAGAAGGTCAGCTTGGCATCAAAATATGAGAGCAATATTGTGAAGAGTGTAGCTCTGCCTCAGTTCCCAGTGAGAGAGAGGGGCTCAGCAGTAAGGGAAAGGAATTTGTAACATCAACTGAAGGCAATGGGTTTAACCATTGCAATGTTTCATTGGAGGAAATTGCAGCTAATCGAGTAGTGGGAGCATGGTTAGCAGTTTGATAACAGTGGAGCAATGGAGAGGGATGATGGGGAGGTAGAGCTGGACATTGTCAGTGTACATGTGAAACCTAACAGTGCTTTTGGACGATGTCACCTCCTGGCAGTATGTAGGTGAGAAACTGGAGGGACCAAGGATAGATCCTTGAGGGACACCGAATACAAGGACTTCAGAAAGGAAAGGGAGAGTGGAGATGGAGAAGGATTTTCCAACAACCTTGAAGTAAAATATTAGTTGGTAGCAGAATGGGTGAGCAGGACATAACCAGAAAAGACAGACAGAACAAGGAACAATATCTGTGAATTGGTGAGGGGGAGTGATGATGATGATGATGAGGAGGAGCCTGACTCTACATTCTATTTCTCCATTCGTGAGATCACCCAACCCCACCCTAGTCTCAGCTCATTTACTGAAATACTTGCTCCATCCCTGTGTTATCTCCAGACTTCATTATCCAAACACTCCTGGCCAGCCTCCCACATTCAACTTACATATAATCTCAAGAATATCTAAAACTCTACTGCCCAAGTGCTCACTTGCTCTAAAACTTGTTGATCCAACAAAAGGCTCCCGTTTACAAGCAACTTAAAATTCTCTCCCTTGATGTAATTCCTGGCTGTGAACATCCCTGTCTCCCTGCACCACACAACCTGTGAGACCTCAACAACTCATTTTCTTTCAGACTCCCAACGATGTGTTTATTCATTGCTTCACCGGATTGGCTGTTTCTACTGTTGTCAAGGCAACACGGTCTGGAATTCCTATCCTAAACCTTTCATATCTGTTTTTCTCCTTTAAGGTATTCCCGAAAACCTGCTTATTTGGCAATTCTTTTGATCACCTGACCTAATATACCCATCTGTTGCCTAATGTCAGAAATTATCAATAGTATTTCTGTGAAATTATAAAAATGATAAAAATACAAACTGTTGTTGATTTGCACATACATTTTCAACTTTTCTCTGTCGCTGAGTGAATAATCTGTAACATCTCTTACCCAACCACATTGTGGGAGCACCTTCACCACACAAACTGCAGCTGTACAGGAAGTCAAACATCACCCTCTCCCCAGGCAATGGGGCTTTGGCATTAATCACTGGGATCTGTGGAAGGAGAAACACAGTTGATATTTCAGGGAGTGCTAAATGCATTACGGAATGAAAATGTTGCAGAATTTGGTGGTCAGAAATGGAAGGAAAATGCACTCTTCTGTTGTAAAAAGGAATTATTCACTGGTAAAGTGATTGTGGAACATTTAGTCCGTTTAGAGAGCAGCACGTTGTCAGGGGTTGGGCAGCAGAGGAAAATTAACTTACAAAAGGTCTATGAAAGTAACAGTAAAACACTGAACAACCCAAACACCCTGTTTCCCAACACTTTAACTCCCCTTCCCGCTCCACCAAGGACATGCAGGTCCTGGGCCACCTCCACCGCCAAATCCCAGACATCTGATGCCTGGAGAAAGAACGCCTCATCTTCTGTGTTCGGGTCCTCCAACCACATGGGATCAATGTGGATTTCACCAGTTTCCTCATTTCCCCTCCCCCCCACCTTATCCCAGATCCAGCCTTCCAACTCTGCACCACATTCTTGTCCATCTTCCTTCCCACCGATTGGCTGCTGCTTGACCGGCTGTGCTTTTCCAGCATCACACTCTGACATTGAAAACACCCTGACTCTGACACTCTAAATCCTGCCCTATCACTCCCTGCCAGGCAAAGCTGTGCATGTGTCCCCCTGCAGCTTGCCCCTCACAAAGTTGGCTGCCACACTCATGTCCCATGAACCACTGCCCCCAATAAAGATGGCGGCGCTCACTCGCACCATTCACCATTTGAAGCATTTTCCCGTTTGCCACAAACACGGTCCTGGGATTTTCAAATTTGTGTTTTCGGATGTGCACTAAGTTCTGTAAAACGTCTCAGCACGTTCCATTAAAATTTCCTTCTCTTCCTGGTCACTATGTCTTTCCTTTCCCCTGCCCTGCACCTTCACACATTCCCAATGCCTTGGTCACAACACACACTGTGCTGCCAGTGAAGCTGATCACGTGGTTGCTTATAGCCACGCCCCTCATTCACTCCGATTGGTTGGAGGACCGACAGGCACTGCCTGGTCTTCCAGTCCCATCCCCATCTTCTTATAAGAGGAATAAGAGTGAGGGTTCATTCCTGTTTCTCCTGATGTCAGACATTAACAACAACTACCTGCATTGTATGGAGCCTTTCACACTGACAATTCTCCGAAAGAGTTTCACGAATGTTGGAAACATTGATTAAAGAGAAAAACTTTAAGATACATATTTAAGGAGGACAGAGGGGATTAGGAAAGATATTCAAGAGGTTTTTTAAAGATTAGATTACTTACAGTGTGGAAACAGGCCCTTTGGCCCAACAAGCCCACACCAACCCTCTAATGAGCAACCCACCCAGACCCAATCCCTACATCTGGGGCGGCACGGTGGCACACACTGCTGCCTCACAGCGCCTGTAGACCCGGGTTCAATTCCCGACTCAGGCACTGACTGTGTGGAGTTTGCACGTTCTCCCCGTGTCTGCGTGGGTTTCCTCCGGGTGCTCCGGTTTCCTCCCACAGGCACAAAGATGTGCGGGTCAGGTGAATTGGCCAAGCTAAATTGCCCTAGTGTTAGGTAAGGGGTAAATGTAGGGGAATGGGTGGGTTGCGCTTCGGCGGGTCAGTGTGGACTTGTTGGGCCGAAGGGCCTGTTTCCACACTGTAAGTCTAATCTAACACTACGGGCAATTTAGCATGGCCAATTCACCTAATCTGCACACTTTTGGACTGTGGGACGAAACCGGAGCACCCGGATGAAACCCACACAGACACGGGGAGAATGTGCTAACTCCACACAGACAGTTGCCTGAAGTGGGAATTGAACGCGGGTCTCTGACGCTGTGATATAATAGTGCTAACCACTGTGCCGCCCATCTGCAGCTCCAATCGTGGAGTGATGTATGTGGGGAACAGCTTACAACGGAGACAGTGAGTGGTTAACCATAGCTTAACAATCCCATGTCCTAGCCCCCTACCCCACACACCAGGCCTTGTTCTCATTACACACTACCTATGGTTTGCCA
This sequence comes from Hemiscyllium ocellatum, assembly GCF_020745735.1. NCBI lineage: Eukaryota > Metazoa > Chordata > Chondrichthyes > Orectolobiformes > Hemiscylliidae > Hemiscyllium > Hemiscyllium ocellatum. The sequence goes on along the minus strand of NW_026867726.1, from coordinate 1,231,494 downwards.
CTAAGTCTCCATTAACAGCTAGTCACCCTCCCCCAGCCAGATAGTTATCTACTCCTTTATCCAACCGTTCTTCTCGCTCTATCCCTACCTATCCTTTACTCCTTACATCCTCCCTAAACCCTACCTTCTGCATATAAACCAACATTTGTTCTCACAGTAACATCAGCAGTGAGACAGGGACACCGGATCTGAAACGTTAACTCTGATTTCTCGTCACAGATGCTGCCAGACCTGCTGAGCTTCTCCAGACCCTCCTGGTTGTTGTTTCTGATTTACAGCATCCGCAGTTCTTTTGGTTTTAATTTACCGGGAGTTTGTAATTCAGGTCCGACAGCCTCTGTCCCAGTCCCTGCTGTCTCTCCCACCCCCACCCAGTGACACTGCACCTGCACAGCTCATGGACAGGTGTCGTCTTGCTGGCCACACCCCTCATTCACTCCCATTGGCTGCAGGACCACACAGACTCACCTCCCATTGGTCTGGAGCTGCCATCAATCAAGCCATCCCCCATTGTGAGGTGAGTGGTGGGCTCCTCGCTCTCTCTGCCTTGGGATGAGCTTCATACTTCACAGTGAATAGGGCAGTATCACAGAGCACAGGGGCTGGGGGGCTATTCAGCCCATTGAGGCTGTACGCTCTCCCTCTGCAGATGCTGCAAATCCGTCCCAACTCCCCTCGCATTTACCCACAGCCTCCCAATCTTTCCATAGAAAGTAAAATTGCAAATCTGTTTGAGAACACCTGCTGAATCTGTGTCCACCCGCTGTTCAGACTGTTCCAGATGCTCAGAAGGTACTCAGTAAAATATAGGTCACATATTCACATTACTTTCCATTTAACAAAGTAGTTACTAACATTGTGACATTGTTAACAATTCCCCTCTCTCTGCAAATTAAAATATCCCAGAAAAAAATTTGCACCTGGTCGAAATCACTGCTTAACCTTCTCAGATCCAAGGAGAATTATCTGTGCTGAGATGTACAGCTCAGAAACAATGGACCAATTCGCCCATGCCAACTAGCAATCCTAAATTAATGGAGTCCCACTTGCCAGCTATTGGTCTGAATTCCTCAAAACCCTTCCTAATCACGTACCCAATCGGATGCCTTTTAAATGTTGTAATTGTATCAGTCTCCACTACTTCATCTGGCAGCTCATTCCATCCACACACCACACTCAGCTTGAAAACGTTGCCCTTTTGATCCCTTTTAAATCTTTGCCCTCTCAACTTAAACCCACATGGTCTTGTTTTGGACTCACCTAACCTGGGGGAAGAAAAGACCCCAGCTGTTCACCATATCCACGCCCCTCGTGATTTTATAAATCTCCCAAACGTCACCTCTCAGTCTTTGATTCTCAAGGAAAATTAACCCCAGCCTATTTAGCCTCTCCATGTAGCCCAAATCCTCCAATTGTAGCAAATCTCTGTAAATCTTGTCTGAACCATTTCAAGTTTCTCAACATCCTTCTCAGAACAGGAACATTCGAACTGAAAACGGAATTCCAGAAATGGCTTTATCATAGAACAAAGAACATAGAAAAATACAGCGCAGTACAGGCCCTTTGACCCTCGATGTTGCGCTGACCCAAGACCACCTAACCTACACGAGCCCACTATCCTCCATTTGCCTATCCAATGCCCGTTTAAATGCCCATAAAAAGGGAGAGTCCACCACTGCTACTGGCAGGGTATTCCATGAACTCACGACTCGCTGAGTAAAGAATCTACCCCTAACATCTGTCCTATACCTACCTCTCCTTAATTTAAAGCTATGCCCCCTCGTAATAGCTGACTCCATACATGGAAAAAGGTTCTCATTGTCAAATGTCCTATCCAGCCACAATATAACGTCCCAGCTTCTGTATTCAATGCGTTGACCAATAAATATAAGCAAACCAAACACCACCTTCACCAACTACCGACCTGCGACTCTACATTCAAGGAACAATGTACCTCTTTTTTCAGCAACACTCCCCAGGAACTTACCATTAAATACATTAAGCCCTGTCCTGATTTGCCTTACCAAAATGCAGCAGCTCACATTTGTCTAAATTGAACTCCATCTGCCATTCCTCACTCGAATGGCCCATCTGATCAAGATCCTGTTGTATTCTAAACTAACCTCCTTCACTGTCCACTACACCTACAATTTTGTATTTTCTGTAAACCTACCTCATATATTCTCAAAGTCATTTATTTAAGGACCCAATATCCATTCCTGCAGCACACTGCTTTTCAGAGACTTCCAGTCCACAAAGCAACCCTTCATCACCACCCACTGTCTCCTACCTTCAAGCCTGTTTTGTATCCAAATAGACAGTTCTCCCTGCATTCCATGTTATCTAACCTTGCTAACCAGTCTGCTTTGTGGAACCTTGTTCAAAGCCCATATAGACAATGTCCACTGTCTGTCTTCATCAATCTTTCTAGCACTTCTTCAAAAAAAAATACTCAATCAGGTTAGAGCGACAATTTCCCACGCACAAAGCCATGCTGACTCTCTAATCATTCCTTGTCTTTCCAAATACATGTAAATCCTGTCCCTCAGAATCCCTTCCAACAACTTGCCTGCCACTGACTTCAGGCTCACTGTTCTCGTGTTCCTTGGCCTTTTGTTACCACCTTTATTTTTAAAAAAAGAATGGCACCCGTCCTCCAGCACCTCACCTGTCACGAACGATAATACCAATATGTCAGGGAGGGGCCCAGCAATCACTTCCCGAGCTTCCCACAAATTTCTGGAACACACCTGATCAGGTCCCAAGGCTTTATCCACCTTGATGGAATTTCAGACATCCTGAAACTCCTCCTCTGTAACAGACACTTTTCAAGTTATCACTATTCATTTCTTCAAACTCTCTAGCTTTCACATCCTTCTCCAGTGAAAAAAAAGACATGGAATATTAGAGGTGCGAGGTAGGAGCGAAGGACTTCTGGGAAGGTGAGTCTAACTCAGTAGTTGAGAGAGTAGCTCAGACTGAGCTGTCTCAGTCCTCAAGGACAGAACTGTTCAAATGGGGTTTGCAGCAGCTGGTGAGGGAACCAGCAGGAGGGAAAAAGATCCTACATCTTATCATTATGAATCTACCAGCTGCAAATGCATCTGTCCATTGCAGTATCGGTAAGAGCGACCATCCCACAGTCCTTTTGGAGACAAAGACTCACCTTAAAGCTGAGAAAAACCTCTGTTGTGTTGAGTGGTACTATCACCGTGTTAAATGGGACAGATGTAGGAATTCAAAATGGATATCTCTGAGGCACTGTGGGATAACAACAGCAACAGAACTGTACTCCAGCACAATCTGTAATCTCATGGGTTTGTACATCCCGCACTCACCCATCACAATGGGCAGGAAAGGAGGGCATGCCATGAGCAACACCAGGCATACCTAAAAATGAAGTGCCAACCTGGTGAAGCTACCAAACAGGACTATCTGCATTTCAAACAGCATCAGCAGCAAGCAACAGAGCTAAGTGATCCCACAACCAATGGATCAGATTAGAGTTCTGCAGTTCTGCCACAACCAGTTGTGAACGGTGATGGACAATAAAACAACTCACTGGAAGAAGCATCACAGATATCCCCACCCTTACTGATGGAGGGCCCTCACACATCCATGCACCAGATAAGACAACAGCATTTGCAGCCAGAAGTGCAAAGTGGGATGATCCATCTCAGCCTTCTCCAGTGGTTTCTAACATCACAGATGTGAGTTTTCAGCCAGTTCTATTCAGTTTGAATAACATCAAGAAATGGTTAAGTAGTACAAAGGCTATGAGCCCTGCCAATATTCTGGCAATAATACAGATGGCTTGTGTTCCAGAACTTGCCATCCACCAAGCCACATACCGCTCCAGCACTGGCATCTACCCGACAATGTGGAACATTGTCCAGGGATGTTCAACACAAAAACACAGGGCAATCCAACCCAGGAAATTTCCCTCTGTCAGTCCACACTCGATCAGCAGTAAAGTGATGGAAGATGTTATCAACAGGGCTACCAAGCAGCAGCTGCTCAGCAACAGCCATTTTAGGCTCCCCCAGGGCCACTCAGCTCCCGATTGTGTTAACACCCTGATTCACAACCTGACAACCAGCTGAATCCCAGAGGTGAGGTGAGGGGGACAGCCCAGTCCCACTCCAACACCACTATTTCTAGCTGATTCTATCCTCATCTCAGCTCATATATTCTCAGACTTCATTATCCAAACACACTCCTGGCCAGCTTCCCACATTCAACATCCCAATAATCTCAAGAAAAACTAAATCTCTGCTACCCAAGTACTCCCTCGTACCAAAACTTGTTGATCCATCAAAAGGCTGCTATTCATAATCAACAACATAGAGCTACAGCGATGTACAGCATGGAAACAGACCCTTCAATCCAACCCGTCCATGCCGAACAGATATCCCAACCCAATCTAGTCTCACCTGCCAGCATCCGGCCCACATCCCTCAATTTAAAATTCTCACCCTTGATGTAATTCCTGGTTGTGATCATCCCTAGCTCGCTGCATCACACACCCTTTGAGACCTCGACAACCCATTCTGTTCGAGCTCCCAATGATCTGTCAATTCATTACTTCACCTGTTTGGCTGCTTTTACAGTTGCCAAAGCAACAAGGTCTGAAATTCGCAGCCAAAGCCTCAGGTCTGCTTTCCTCCTTGAAGACATTCCTCAAAACCTGCTTACTTGGCAATGCTTTTGGTCAGCTGACCTAATATCACCATCTCTGGCCTGATGTCTCAAATTCTCAATAATACTTTTGTGAAACTATAAGCATGATAATAAAAATGCAAAGTGTTGTTGATTTGGACATTATCTTCAGATCTTTACTGTTGCTGTAATGAATAATCTGTAATGTCTCTTACCCAACCACATTGTGGGAGCACCTTCACCACACAAACTGCAGCTGTTTAAGAAAGTCAAACATCACCCTCTCCACTGGCAACAGGGATTTGGCATTAATCACTGGGATCTGTGGAAGGAGAAACACAGTTGATGTTTCAGGGAGTGCAAAACGGATTACAGGGATGAAAATGGTGCAGAATTTGATCGTCAGAAATGGAAGGAAAATACACATGTTTATTGGAAAAAAGAATTCTTGACTGTCAAAGATTTTCTAGAACAGTATTAATAAGCAGCACATGGTCAGGGGCTCGGCGGCAGTGAAAAATTAACATACAAAAATGTCTGTAAAAAGTAATAGTAAAATACTAAACAGACCAAAAATACACCCATTGTTCGAGACTGAGGAAGCTAGATATTGACAAAGCGGTCATGAGGGAGCCCAGAGATGGAGCAGAACAGTATAAGCTGTTATGATCCCACAGTCAGAGAGATGTATAGAACCGACACAGACCCTTCGGTCTAACTCACCCATGCCAACCAGGTATCCGAACCTAATCTATTCCCATTTGCCAGCACTTGGCCCATATCCCTGTAAATGCTTCCTAATCATAGCATGTGTCTATTTAGATGCCTTTAACATGTTTTAATTGTACTAGCCTCCACCACTTCCTCTGGGAGCTCATTCCACCCAAGAAAGAGTTGTCCTTTAGGCCCCTTTGAAATTTTATCCGTTCACCATAAAGCAATGCCCTCTACTTCTGGACACCACCACTCCAGGGAAAAGACTTTGTTCATTTAGTCTATTCATGTCCCCCATGATTGTATAAACCTCCATAACATCACCGCTCAGCCTATGGCACTCCAGGGAAAACAGCCCCAGCCTCCAACCTCAAATCCTCCAACCCTAACAGCATTCTTTTTTGAAACATTTCAAGTTTCACAGCACCCTTCTGATCGGAGGCAGGTCAGAACTGCACATAATATTCTAACAAACGTCCTGTACAGCAACATGACCTACCACATCCTATACTCAACGCTCGAACCAATAAAAGAATATAAACTGAACATCTTCATCATCCTATCTGCCTGTAACTTGACTTGCAAGGACTATGGTCTCTTTGTTCCGCAAACGTCTCCAGGGCCTTGCCATTCAGTGTATAAGTCCTGCGCTGATTTGCTTTTCCAAAATGCAGCATCTCACATTTATCTAAATTAAACCCCATCTGATCAATATCTCATTGTAATCTAAGGCAACGTTATCTACATTATCCACAATACCTCCAATTTTGTATGACCTGCAAACTCATTTACAATACCAAACCATTTAAACGAATGACGAAACAAATTCAGAAATAAACATCCATTTCTCTGAGTTTGAATGTGCTCTGTGTAAATCCTGCCCAATGACTCTGTACCAGAGAAAGGCTGCACATGCGTCTGGCTGCACCTTGCCCCCTACAAAGATGATGGCTCCGCACGTGTCCAGTGAATTCTTGCTCCGAATAAAGATGGTGACGCGTACTCATGCCTGCAGCCACACTGAGGCAATTCCCCGTTTACTGAAAACACGAGACTGGGACGTTCAAATGTGTGTTTTCCGATGTGTTTGTTTGTAAAACCTTTCCGCTCACACAGAACCTCTCTCACCTCCTGCGGTTCCACAGACAGCCTTGATGTTTGCGGGTACCTATTCTCTGCCTGGTTACTCATTTGTCCTTAGTGTGTTTGTACAATCACTTTAGATTCTCCTTAAACCTATTTCCTAAAGCTATCTCATGTCCCCTTTTTGCCCTCCTGGTTTACCTCGAGTATACTCCTACTGCCCCTATACTCCTCTAGGGATTCTCACAAACACAGCTCTCTGTACCTGTCATATACCTCCTTCATTTTCTTGACCAGGCCCTCAATTTCTTTCAACAGGCAGCATTCTCTCCACTTCCCAGCCTTGGCCTTAACAGGAACATACTGTTTATATACTCTCATTGTCGCAGGCCTATGGAGGCAATGGCAGATGAGAACAGAGAAGCAATCATTCTCAGTAAAAAAGTAATGTTGGGAAAGATAACAGCCTCAAGGTAGCTGGGTCTCCTGGCCCTGATGGATTGCATCCCAGCGACTAAAGAAGATGGCGGGCGGGGGGGGGGAATAACAAATAGACTCGTGATAATTCACTAACATTTGTTGGATTCTGGGGTGGTTTTGACAGACTGGAAGCTGCAAATGTGGTGCCACTAGTTTTCAAAAAGGACCCGTTCGCTTCACTTCTGTAGTGGAGAAAATGCTTGATCTCTCAAGGAAGTAGTGGTGAGATATTTAGGTAGAAATTATCTCATTTAACAGACACAGCATGGATTCATGAAAGGCAGGTCATGTCTAACGCATTTACGGGGGCTATTTGAGGATACGAGAGCGTTGGACAAGGGGGAAATCGGTGAAAGTGGTGTACCTGGATTTCCAGAAGGTATTCGATACGTTGCCATACAAAGGGCTGCTGTATAAGGTAAAGTTGCACAGCATTATGGGTAATTATCATTGATACAGGATCGGTTCACCAACAAAAAATAAAGAATAGGGATAAATGGGTTTTTGCAATTTACACAGATGTTTTGGAGTTGAGGACCAAGTGTACGGTGTCAGAGTTCACATTTGATACAAAGATGAGTAAAGCAATGTCTGCAGAGGCCACTGTCAGTCTGCACAGGGATACAGAGAGGTTACGTGAGTGGGTAAGGATCTGGCAGATGGAGGACAATGTTGGGATATGTGAGGTCATCCATTTGGGTCGGACTAACAGCAAACTGGATGATGAAATGGTGAAAACATGCAGCAGGCTGCTGTGCAGAGGGAGCTGGGTGTCCTTGTGCATGAATCACAGGAAGCTGGGTTACAGGTACAGCAGGTAATTAAGGCAGTGAAGGGAATATTGTCCTTCATTGCTAGAGGGATGGTTATGCTGCAGCTGTACAGGGTGTTGGGGAGGCCACACCTGGAGTACTGTGTACAGGTTTGATCCCCTTACATTAGCAAGGATGTACTGGCACTGGAGGGAGTGCAGAGGAGGGTCACTAGTGAGAGTTGGGAGTTGAGGGTTGGTGTATGTGGAGAGATTGAGAAAGCTGGTTCTATAGTCACTGTAATTTAGAAGAATGGGAGGTTGGAGAGGAAACAAATAAAATTATGAAGGGAGTAGATACGACAGAAGCAGGGAGGCTATTTCCCCTGGGAGCGGGTCCAACTACAGAGCATAACTCAAAATAAGGGGGAGCAGATTTAGGACTGAGTTCAGGAGGAGCTTCTTCAGCTAAAGGGTTATGAATCTGTGGAATTCCCTGCCGAGTGCAGGATTTGATGTTACCAACTTGAATGACTTTAAGGCAAAAGGTAGGTTTGTGAACAGGAAAGGAATTAAGGGTTATGGTGAGAGAGCAGGAAAGTGGAGCTGAGGCCATGAAAAGATCAGCCCTCATCTTATTGAATGGCTGAGCAGGCTGGAGGGGCCAGATGAAAGTTCTTGCCTTGTGCCATCAAAATTGGCCTTTGCCCAATTCAGAACCTTAACTTTTAGATCTTTTCTATTATTTTCTGTAACTATTTTAAAACTAGTAGAATAATCAGAGAATCCCAAGTGTGGAAGCAGGTCATTCAGCCCATCACATGGATACTGACCTGGAGAGCCTCCTAACCTCCCCCTGTAACATTGCATTTCCCAGGGCCAGCCAACCTGCACATCCCTGAACATTATGGGCAATTCAGCCTGGACATTCCACCTAACCTGCACCTTTTTGGACTACGGGAGGAAACCGGAGCACCCGGACAAAATCCATGCAGAAAACCCCAATAAGGTGGTCATCCCTTTCTTATTTCCCAGTTCCAGCTAATAACTTCACTGGGCATACTCCAGGAATATCTTCCCTAAGCAAAAACATAATGCTATCCAGAATCAAAAATGCCACTCCTCCCCCTCTCCTGTCCCCCTTTCTATTCTTCCAATAGTATCTATACCCTGGAACATTAAGCTGCCAGTCCTATCCATCCCTGAGTGATGCATCTGTAATTGCTATAATATCCCAGTACCATGTCCAAAACCATACCCTGAGCCCATCTGCCTTCCCTGTCAGGCCTCTTCTATTGAGGTAAATGCAGTGCAACTGCTCAGTCCGACTTCATTCTGTGCCTTGCCCTTGCCTGCCTTGACTATTTGACTTCTGAACTGTACCAGTCTCAGACATACTCTTTCCTCACTATCTTCTTGGGTTTACACCCAGTCCCTCACTGGTTTAATGCCTCCCGAGTATCACTAATATCTCCCTGTCTAGATGTTAACACCTTCCAATTCAGGTACAATCCATCCTTCTTATGCAGGTCAACTCTACTCCAGAGGAGATCATAACGATCCAAAAAACGTGAATCCTTTCCCCTGCACCAGTTCCTTAGCCACTCATCCAGCAGCCCCCCCCTCTGTAATATGGACATTTTTCAAGATGTCACCATTTATTTCCCCCATTCTATATCTCCCATGTACTTCTTCATAGTAAACACTGATGCAAAATACTTGTTTCCCTATCTCACCCATCGCCTGCAGCTCCACACAACAGCTGCCTTGCGGATCTTTGCGGGTCTCTATTTTCTCCCTAGTTAGCCTTTTGTTCTTCATATATTTATAAAAGCCCTTCGGATTATTCTTAACCCTATTCGTCAAAGCTATCTCACGTCCCTTTTTTGCCTCCTGATTTCCCTCTGAATTATACTCCTATTGCCTTTATACTCAAAAGGACTTTTTGGATTGGAATAAATGCAAAATATAGCATCCTGACAAAACAAACGAGGGCAGGACTTACACTCAATAAAAGTAGGGCCTTGAGTAGTGATGTGGGAACAAAGAGACCGAGGGCTTCACGTCTTTGAAGTTTGTGTTACATGTAGACAGGGTGGTTAATAAGGTGTTTAGAACACTGACCTTCATTGTTCAGACCTGGAGTACAGGAGTTGGGATGTTATGTTGAGGATGTACAGGACATTGGATGGCCCCTTCTGGAATACTCTGTCCAGATCTGGTTGTGGTGTTATAGGAAGGATATTATTAAATTGGAGCAGGTTCAGAAGAGATTGACCAGCATGTTGCCATGAATGGAGGGATTGTGTTCTAAGGAGAGGCTGGATAGGCTGGGAATTTTTTCAATGGAGTGCAGAAGGTTGAGGGGTGACCTTATGAGAGTTTTTTTAAATCGGAAAGAGTGTAGATAATGTGAATGGCCAGGGGAGAGGGGGATTCAAAACTCGGGTGCATTCATTTTGCGAAGAGATGAGAAAGGTTTGAGAAAAGACATTAAGGTTTCAAAAAAAAATGTGTGGAATGAACTTCCAGAGGAAGTGGTAGCTGTGAATACAATTACAATATTTAAAAGACATTCAGATAAGTTTGAGAGAAGATTTGTAGCTCGGCTGCTTGTTGTTGTGGTTCTGTTCGCCGAGCTGGGAGTTTTTGTTGCAAACGTTTCGTCCCCTTTCTAGGTGACATCCCAAGCACTGAAGGTGTCACCTAGAAAGGGGACGAAACGTTTGCAACAAAAACTCCCAGCTCGGCGAACAGAACCACAACAACTTTCAGGTAAGTACATAAATAGGAAATATTTAGATGGATGTGGACCAAGCGGAGGCCGGTACAATTAGTTCAGTTTGGAATTATGGTCGGCATGGACTAGTTGGACCACAGAGCCTGTTTCCTTGCTATATAACATTATGACTCCAATTCTCACTAACTCTAAATTCCTCCATCCTCAACTCTCCCTATCACGGTCACCTCATCCAGCCTCACAACTCTTCCTTATTTATATAATTCCTCTCCAGCCACAGAACACTCCCTATCTCATGTCTCCAGTTTCTCAAATCTCTGCGATATGTGCCTTTCTTTAGATCCAGCCTTGAGAATGCCCTCATTCACTCCGACTGGTTGGACGAATTGGTCCTCCAGTACTGCCCTCTGGCCCTGTTGGCCTGCGCTGACATCGATCATCCGGGGCCGATTGTGAGGTGAGTGGTGGGATCCTCCCTCTCTCTGCCCTGGGATGAGCTTCAACATTCACAGACAATGGAGCAGTATCACAAAGCACAGAGGCTGGGGGCTATTCAGCCCATTTGGGATGTATCCTCTCCCTCTGGAGATGCTGCAAATCGGTCCCAAGTCCCTTCCCATTTGCCCATAGCCTCCCAAATCTTCCCTTAAAATGTAAAATTCCAAATCTGTTTATGAATAACTGCTGAGTCTGTGTCCAGCTGCCATTCAGACTGTTCCAGATGCTCAGAACATACTGAATAAAATAATGTTCACATATTCACATATTATTTGCTAATTACCTGAAAATAGTTACTAAAATTGTGACATTGTGAACGATTCCCCTCTCTCTGCAAATGAAAATATCCTAGAAACAAATTTGTACTGGGTCAAAATCACTGCTTAACCTTCTCATCTCCAAGAACAATTATCTGTGCTACTGCTAGCTTTCCACAAAAGAGGAACACATCTAATTTTCATTTATTAGTGTCAGAGATGTACAGCACAGAAACAGATCTTTGGTCCAATTTGTCCATGCCAACCAGGAATCCTCAACAAATGGAGCCCCATTTGCCAGCAATTGGTCCGTAGCATTCAAAACTCTTCCTCTTCATGTACCCAATCGGATGCCTTTCAAATGTTGTAATTGTATCAGCCTCCACTACATCATCTGGCAGCTCATTCCACACACACACCACACACAGCTTGAAAACTTTGCCCCTTAGATCCGTTTTAAATCTTTGCCCTCTCATTTTAAGCCCATGCGATTTTGTTTTGAACCCACCTAACCTGGGGGAAAAGACCCTGGCTGTTCACCTGATCCATGCCCCTCATGATTTTATAAATCTCCATGAAGTCACCTCTCAGCCTTTGACTCTCCAGGGAAATTCAGCCTCTCCCTGTAGCCCAAATCCTCCAACCCAGCAAAGTCTTTGTAAATCTTGTCTGAACTCTCAAGATTCACAATATCAGAATAGGGAATTTCGAACTTAAAACAGAATTCCTGAAATGGCTTAATCAATGTCCTGCCCAGCCACAGTTTGACGTCCCAGCTTCTGTACTCACAACGCATTGACCAATAAATATAAGGATACCAAACACCACCTTCACTAGTCTGCCTACCTGCGACTCTACTTTCAAGGAACAATGAACCTGCACTCCATGGTCTCTCTGTTCAGCAACATTCCCAAGGACTTTACCATTAAGTGTGTAAGTCCTGCCCTCATTTGCCTTTCCAAAATCCAACAGCTTACATTTGTCTAAATTGAACCCAGTTTGCCATTCCTCACCCCAATGGCCCATCTGGTCAAGATCCTGTTGAATTCTGAACTAACCTTCTTCATTGTCCACTACACCTCCAATTTTGGTGTCTTCTGTAAACCTACTGATCGTATCTCATATATTCACATCCAAGTCAATTATTTAAGTACCCAATATCCACTCCTGCAGCACACTGCTGCTCACAGGCCTCCAGTCCACAAAGCAAACCTCTTTCAACACCTTCTGCCTCCTACCTTCAAGCCAGTTTTGCATCCAAATGGATAGTGCTCCCAACACTTCACGTTATCTAACCTTACGAACCAGTCTGCTTTGTGGAACATCATTCAGTGTCCATATAGACAACGTCCACAGTCTGCCTTCATCAATCATCTTTGTCACATCTTCAATCAAACTCAATCAAGTTTGAGAGAGAGAGAGAGAGAGAAAATTTCCCACACACAAAGCCATGTTAACTATCCCGAATCATTCCTCATCTTTCCAACTACATGTAAATCCTATCCCTCAGAATTCTTTCCAACAACTTTCCTGCCACTGACTTCAGGCTCACTGTTCTCTTGTTCCCTGGCCTTTCCTAACCATCCAGTACTACCTCCTCTGTAATATGGCCAGGCAGCAGTGGACAATTCATTTACAGAAAGGTCTGTGAACATAATAGTAAAATACTAAACAGAGCAAAAATACACTCAGAGACTGAGGAAGCTAGATAGTGAACAAGTAGACATCAAGGAGCTCAGAGGCGAATCAGAGCAGTGCTCACTTTTATGATCCCACAGTCAGAGACGTCTAGCACAGAAACAGACTCTTCAGTCCAACCAGTCTATGCCAACTAGATATTCTAACCTAATCTATTCCTATTTGCCAGCACTTGGCCAACACCCCTCTGAACCCTTCCTATTCCAATGTCTTTGAAATGTTACAATTTTTGTTGCTCTTTCAGCTCCTGTCACCTCTCACCCTAAACCTATATCCTCTAGTTCTGGGCTCCACCACCCTAGGGTAAACACCTTGTCTATTCAGGCTGTCCATGCCCCTCACTATTATATAAACCTCTTCAACATCACCTCAGCCTATGACACTCCAGGGAAAATGGCCCTAGCCTATTATGCCTCTCCCTGCAACTCAAATCCTCCAACCCTGGGAACACCCTTGAAAATCAATTCTCAAACCTTTCAAGTTTCAGTTCCTCCTTCTAACAAGAGGGAGACCAGAATTGCAGAAACTATTCCAAAAGTGACCTAACCAATGTCCTGTCCAGCTCCTTTACTCAACGCTCTGACCAATAAAGGGAAGCATACCAAACGCCTTCTTCACTGTCCTATCGACCTGTGACTCTACTTTCAAGGAACTGTGAACCTGCATTCCAAGGCCTCTTTGTTCAACAAGACTCTCCAAGACCTTACAATTCAGTGTGTCAGTCCTGCTCTGATTTGCTTTTCTAAAATGCAGCACCTCACATTTATCTAAATTAAACCCATCTGCCACTCCACAGCCCATTGGTCCATCTGATCAATATCCCATTGTATTCTGAAATAATCTTTATCACTGACCACAACACCAACAATTTTGGTATCACCTGCAAACTTACTAACTGTACCGTCTCTATTCACACCCAAATCATTTAAATGAATGACAAAACAAATCCAGAGAAAATGCTCTGTGTAAATCCTGCTCCATGACTCTCCCACACACTCCCCTCTGAACTTTGCCCCCTACAAAGATGGCGGCTGCACGAGTCCAGTGAATCGTTGCCCCGAATAAAGATGGCGGCATTTACTCGAGTCAATCGCGAGATGAGGCATTTTCCTGTTTACTGCCAAAACGAGACTGTAAGTTTCAAATTTGTATTTTCCGATGTGCACCAAACGTTTGCAAAACCTCTCAGCCCAGACCAACACCATTTCCCTCCCGCTTCCTGCTGTTTATTTCTTTCCTTACCGACAGCTCTCCGCCCGCACAGCCGCGCTGTCCGCGAGGATGATCACGTGGTATAATCAGGTCCCGCCTCTCATTCACTCTGATTGGTCGGAGGGCCAACTGCCTCGCCAGGTCCTCCAGACCCGCCCCTGTCCTTCCATTGGTCCGCCGCTGACATCAATCATCCGGGGACCATTGTTGGCTGGAGCATGCGCACTGCTTCGTGCCCTTTGTTGCTGTTCATAAGTTACAAGAGTGAGGGACAAAGTTAAAAACACACAACCACCTGATGAAGCAGCAGCAGCAGCGCTAGTGCTTCCAAATAAACCTGTTGGACTATAACCTGGTGTTCTGGGAATTTTAATTTTGTCCATCCTAATCCAACACCAGCACCTCCAAGTCACGAGTGAGGGAGGAATGTATAACATAAGAACTAGGAACAGGAGAAGGCCATCCTGCCCTTTGAGCTTGCTCTGCCATTCAATAAGGTCATGGCTGAACATTTCATGGATGCAGGACCATTTATCCAAGTTCTCACAGTATTCCTTAATTCATTAATTATTTTTTTTTAAAAAAGCTATCTTAGCTTTAAAAACGTTTACTGAACTAGCAACAACTACTTCCCTACGCAATGAATTCCATTGAGGTTAAGAAGTTCCTTCTCAATTCAGTCCTAAATTTGCTGCCTCTAATCTTGTCCTAGGGTCACCTGCCAATGGAAACATCCTCTCTACTTCTATTTTATCCATTTCATTCATTATTTTATATGTTTCCATTCTTCTGAATTCCAATGAGTATAATCCCAATCTACTCAGTCTCTGTTAAACCAACCCTCTCAACTCTGAAACCAACCTAGTTAACCTCCTCTACACCCCCTCTAGTAACAGTACATCCTTTCTTCACGAAGGAGATAAAAACTACATGGAGTACTCCAGGTGTGACCTCACCAGCACCCAATACAGTTGGAACATAACCTCTGCTTTTGAGCAAAATCCCTTCAGCAACGAAGGACAAAATTGCATTTGCCTTCTGAATTGGTTTTTGTACCTGGTGACCAATCGTCATGCAGTAGGATACACCGGTGCCTCTGCATAGCAAATAATGCAACTTTTTAAAATTCAAGTAATAATCTCTTTTTTATTGTTATTCCAGCCAAACAGTATGATTTTACATTTATGAATATTATATTCCATATGACCGTCCATTGCCCACTCACTGAATGTATCTATGTTCCTCTGCAAAGTATCACAGTCCTCCACACACTTTGTCCTGCTACTAATCTTAGTCTCATATGCAAACTTTGACACCCTACATGTGGTCCCCAACTCCAAATCATCTGTATCAATTCTAAATAATCACAGTCCCAACACTGATCCCTGAGGCACACTACTAGTCACTGATTGCCAACCAGAAAAATATGCATTTAACCCCACACTTTGCTTCCTGTTAGTCAACCAATCTTCTATCCATGCTAATACCCTACCCCTAACACCATGCACCCTTATATTATGAAACAGCCTCTTGCACAGCACCTTGTTGAAGGCCTTTTGGAAATCCAGGTACACTGCATCCACTGGGTCCTCGTTGTCCACCTTGCTCGAAATGTCTTCATAGAATTCCAAAAGATTTGTCAAACATGACCTGCACTTTGGGACAATTTCTATCAAGTCCCTTCTATTTCTTCCTTGATAATAGACCCAAACATCTTTCCCACTACAGAGAAGAAGCTAACTGGGGTATAATTCCCCATTTTTTGTCCACCTCCTTTTTAAAATAGTGGTGTCACTTTTGCTGCTTTCCAATCTGCTGGGACTGCCACAATGTCCGGTGAATTTTGGAAAATTGCTGTCAGTTAATTTGCTATTTCTCCTGGCATCTCTTTTAGTACCCTGGGATACATTCTGTCATGGCCAGGAGAATTTTCTATTATTAGGTCAATTACCTCCAACAGTCCAACACTAGGTGTTCTGTTAAAATGATAGTTTCCAAATCCTCACTTACGTTTGTTTCTTTGTTAATTACTGGCAAGATATTAGTATCCTCCACTGTGATGTCCCATTACTAAATGCTTCTCCTCATTTTCCTAAGGACCGACATTTACTTTAGCCACTCTTTTCTCATTATGTATGTTAATATAAACTTTTCCTATCTGTCTTTATAGTCTATGCTAGTTTATTTTTCTCATGTTTTATCTTACATATCTTTGTAGCTCTTCTGTGGCTTTCTGTTGACCTATAAAGTTTTCACAGTACTAGTTTCATGCTGGTTTTGGCCACCTTGTATGCCTTTCCATTTGATCACTTTCCTTAGATACCCATTACAGAGAACACATTTACTTACAGTCCTTCCCATTGACTGAAATATACCTTTGCTGAGGACTTTGTAAAATGTCTTTGAAAATCTTCCACTGCTCATCAACTGTCCCACCATAAAATCTTTGTTTCCAGTCTATGTTTTCCAGGTTCTTCCTCATTCTAGTGTAGTTCCCCATGTCCATGCACAGGATCCAAGTATTAGGTTTTATCTTCACACTCTCCATATGTATTAAATTCAACCATACAGTGATCACTTCTTCCGAGAGGATCCCTAACTCTGAGGTACTAATTATTCCTGTCTCATTGCACAGGGGCCAGATCTTGGATAGCTTGCTCCCTTGTCAGTTCCATTTCATACTGGTAAAAAAAAACTATCATGGATACACGTAAAGAACTCCTCAAGGCTACCCTGACTGAGCTGGTTTGACCTATCTACATGTAGATTAAAATCACCCATGATAATAACCGTATCATTTTTACAGGCATTAGTTATTTCTTTGTTTATTGCCCATCCCAATGTGATGTTATTATTTGGTGGCATATACACTGCACCTATCAGCGACTTCCTTGTTAGAATTTTGAATGTGTCATTCCTGTTTCTCCTAATGTACAGCAATAACAACAACTACTTGCATCGTATTGATTCTTTCCCAATGGCAAATCTCCTAAGGTGATTCATGGATGATCAAAACATTGATTAAGGAGAATGATTTTTTAAAAATCTTAAAGGAGAATAGAAAATGTTAGGGAGACTATTTGACAGATTTCTGCCCTTGACAGCTCCAATTGTAGAGTCATGCAAGTGGGGTGGTTTGGAAAGGGAACATGCAAAGGGGAAATGGAGGAGTGCAAGCAGTGTATAAGGTCTTAAGGACAGAGGAGGTTCCAGACTGAGTCTGTTGGTTATAGACAGTATGGCTGCCTCATGGAGTTTGAAGCTGAAAATGTGTTGGTTAAAGCGCAGCAGAACAGCGAGCATCCAAGGAACAGGAAATTCGACGTTTTGGGCAAAAGCCCTTCATCAGGAATCTCCCTGATGAAGGGCTTTTGCGCGAAACGTCGAATTTCCTGTTCCTTGGACGCTACCTGACCTGCTGCGCTTTAACCAGCAACACATTTTCAGCTCTGATCTCCAGCATCTGCAGACCTCACTTTTTACTCATGGAGTTTGAAGCACTGCAATGGGTCCATGCAAGTCATATTAGTCAAGGATTTTATAACGGTGCCTGAGAGTACTTTTGATAAGGACTTGATTACTGAGGTAGTGTGGGCTGAGGTTAGAACAGGAGAAGAGAGGTCACACTGCTTGGAATTTTTTTATAGCCTCCACAGAGTTCCAGGGAAGTGGAAGAGAAGATTTGCAAAATTATTCTGGGTAAGAGCAAAAGTATCAGAGTGGTCAATGTGGGGGACTTTAGCTTCCCCAACATTGACTGGGAATGCTATAACTCTAGTACGTTGGATGGATTAGTATTTGTCCAGTGTTTACAGGAGGGTTTCCTGACACACTATATCGAAGGGCCGACAAGTGGGGAGGCCACATTGGATCTGGTGCTTGGTAATGAACCAGACCAGGTGTTTGATTTAGTTATAGGTGAGCACTTTGGACAAAGTGACCATAATGCAGATGCGTTTAGTTTAGCGATGGAAAGGGACAGGTACATGTCACAGAGCAAGAGTTATCAATGGGGCAAGGACAATTATAATGCAATTAGGCAGGAATTAGGATGCATAGAATAGGGTAGCAAAATGCAGGGGATGCAGACAATGGAAATGTGGAGCTGGTTTAAGGAACAGAAATTGCATGTTCTTGATAGGTGCGTCCTGTCCGGCAAGGAGGAAGTGATAAGATCAGGGAACCATGGTTTACTACAGAAATTGCATCGCTTGATATGAAGAAGAAGGAAGCTTATGTGTTGATGAGGCAAACTGGTTCAGATGGGGAGGTGGAGTGTTCCAGATCAGCTAGGAAGGATTTAAAGAGAGAGTTAAGAAGAACAAAGAGAGGACTCAAGCAGTCTTTAGCAAATAGAATAAAGGAGAACCCTAAAGTTTTCTATAGGTATGTGAGGAATAAGAGGATAGGGTAGGAATAGGTCCAATCAAAGGGAAGTTGAGTGTGTACCCTGTGGAGCTCAGAGAGGTGCAAATGAATATTTCTCGTCGGTTTTTACTCAGGAAAAGGAGAGTATTGTAGAGCAGAAGAATGTGGTACAAGATATTAGACTAGAAAGGATCGATATTAGTTAGAAACAGGTGTTATCAGTTCTAGAAGGAGTGAAAGTAGACAAGTCCCCTGGGCCGGATGGGATTTATCCAAGGATTCTCTGGGAAGCTAGGGAGGAGATAGCAGAGCCTTTGGCTTTGATATTTGAGTCGTCATTGTCTCCAGGTTTAGTACCAGAGGACTGGAGAATTCCAAGTGTTGTGCCTTTGTTCAAGAAGGGCAGTAGAGATGACCCAGGTAATTATACATCAGTGTACCTGACTTCTGTTGTAGGAAAGGTTTTGAAAGGATTATAAGAGATAAGATTTATAATCATCTCGCAAACAACAATTTGACTTCAGATAATCAACATGGTTACGTCAAGGGCAGGTCATGTCTCACAAACCTCATTGAGTTTTTTGAGAAGGTGACTAAGCATGTAGATGAGGGTAGGGCAGTTGACGGGCTATACATGGACTTCAGTAAAGCTTTTGATAAGGTTCCACATGGTAGGCTGTTGGAGAAAATGCAGATACATGAAAAGTAGGGTGATTCAGCAGTTTGGATTAGAAACTGGTTTTCTAAAGGAAGTGGTGGTTGATGGAAAATATTCAACTGGAGTCCAGTTACTAGTGGGGTGCCACAAAGTTCTGTTTTGGGACCACAGCTGTTTGTCACTTTTAGAAATGACTTAGACGCAGGCATAGGTGGAAGACACTAAGGTGGAGTAGTGGATAGTGTGGAAGAGTGTTACAGGTTGCAGGGGGACTTGGATAAACTGCAGAATTGGGCTGAGAGGTGGCAAATGGAGTTCAATGCAGCTAAATGTGAGGTGATGCACTTTGAGAAGAATAACAAGAAGGCAGAGTACTGGGTCAATGGAAAGATTCTTGGTAGTGTGGATGTGTAGAGGGATGTTGGAATCCATGTACATAGATCCCTGAAAGTTGCCACCCAGGTGGATAGTACTGTTAAGAAGGCATACGGTGAGTTAGGTTTCATTCATATTGTAATTGAGTTCCAGAGCCGCAATATCATGCTGCAAATATACAAAACGCTGGTGCGGCCACACTTGGAATAGTGTGCGTAGTTCTGGTGCCCATATTTCGGGAAGGACATGGAAGAAGTGGAAAAGGTGCAGAGGAGATTAACCAGGATGTTGCCTAGTCTGGAGAGAAGATCTTATGAGGAACGGCTGAGAGAGTTGAAACTGTTCTACTTGGCAAGAAGAAGGCCACGAGTGAATTTGATAGAGACATGTCAGATAGGGGAGACAGTGGAAGGGTTTTTCTAGGATGATGATGTCAGTGAGCATGGGGGGCATAACTGCAAATGAGGAGTGATAGATTTAAGACAGATGTCAGAGGCAGGTTCTTTACTCAGAGAGTGGTAAGGGCGTGGAATGTACTACCTGCTAATGTAGACACCTCAGCCACATCAGGAAGATTTAAACAATCCTTAGATAAGCACATGGTGATTTTGGGATAGTGTACAGGGACGAGCTGAGAACAGTTCACAGGTTGGCGCAACATCACAGACTGAAGGGCCTGCTCTGTGCTGTATTGTTCTATGACTATTGTGCTACAAGAGATTTCTGCTGTCTTAAACAGAGTGGCAGATCTTATATTGTGGGCTTACGAAATATCACTGATCTCTACCAAACATGTACGAGGTAAAGTCAGGGCAATAATAAGATGCTGCAAAAGGAGGGGAACAGGTACTCCATACAAAACCCTGCTCCTTCTAATCTATTTTCACCTCCAAAACTGAGGGAGTTCCAGAAAAGCAGCTCCATATCCCATGAGAACACTTTGCCCCACACTCGTGGTATCTGATTGTGCACGAGGAGTGGAACAGTCTGTACTGGGACCCACTGGGGCTCTGAAACCCTAAAGACTAAACTCATGTCAGCATTGAGAGCACCACGACATTGTATGCATTTTCTATTGTTTTTAATCTGTTCCTGAATTCCCTTGTTTTTCCAAATGAACCTGTTCAAAGTTGTTATTACACACACCTGCAAAAACTGTAAATTGAACTCAGGTCTCTCAGTCAAAGATTCGGGATATTTTCACATCACAAGCCATCAGTTCTCACTTCCCTTGTCTTTCAGCCTGCTGAGTTACGCCTGAATCAACGCTGCAATTGGGAGGAAGGGGCGGAACTGGAGGACCGAACAGAGGCCGGTCCGCCAACCAGAGTGAGTGAGGGGCGGGGCCAATGCATTCTCGGGAATGATTGGTCAGAAAGCAAACTGTTTTGCACGATTGTGATCATTCTCACTCCATAGTGGGGCATTAAACCTCTCTCATAAATCAATGTGAGATTTTAAGAAGTAGTTGAAATGTAAGTCTGATAACGTACATATTTCCAATCGATTTACACAACTAGAGTAAGAAGCTTATTTTCAAACTCCCAGAACAATTGATAATTTACACACCTGGCCAGTATGGTTAAGTTAGACCGAGCAATCTGCTTGGATGCTAGACATCTCTATGTCTCTATCTCGACAGAAAAATTATTAATGATGTATATTTCTCCCATGATTCCGTGCATT